>NC_048595.1:441137262-441210777 GCF_003668045.3 Cricetulus griseus | reverse complement strand
CCACCCTCACCGCTTCCACCATCACCACCCTCACCGCTTCCACCGTGCCCTCCTCTCCACTCCCTCCCTGCCCTTCAGACACCGCGGAGACAGCATTCCATCATGAGTGCACACAACAGGGGGGAGCAGAAAGACCCCAATTTTCAACAAGGTGTTGGCGGAAGAACAAGGAAGATACCACATCTCATCAGATTGACTTTGAACCTCACGGGTGAGAAGTCCCAAGAGACCCCACATGCCTAGATAAGGGAAACTCAAAAGTATGGACCCTGGGCCTGCATCATTAGCAGCAGCAGCAGCAGCAGCCGCTCCAGGCAAACAGATGCTCAATTTACAAACTCAACCCTGACTTAGATCATCCACCTCAGGGTAGCACTACAAGACCTCATTTGGTCCACGTCCTGTTCCCACAGAAGAAGACATGACCACTGGCACCCTTGAGAAGAGTATACGGTGATGCACACACAGTATTAGATGGGAAATACAGTTGGGAAGACTTGCTGAAGGCTGCGAGGGTTGAATCCCTGCTCCTCCGTTTGTTAGTGCTACAGACTCCTCATGTGTAACAGGGCCCCGGCAGGTGAAGTTTAAGCAGGGTTCTTATCTAAAGCAGTAACACATCGGAAGCCTCTCACATGCACAGGAAGCGCTCAGCTCATCACTGCCCGCATCCCAAGACAGACTGCACTCAGGAGCCCTGGGCCGATGCTAATGCTGCCCCCACAGGCAGAGAGGCAGGGGTCAGTATGGCAGGTGAGGGTCTGTTTCCATTTTCCCCAGTCTACAAACAAGTTTGCTATGAGGTACTTCTAGGGAAATGAAGAAAACCATGAAAATATTTCCCAAGCACTCCCATGTCCACTTTAAATTTCATCAAGCTTCCATATATTTAATTATAGTGTGAGTGTTGGTATCAAGGGAAAACGGTGTACTTGGCTCTAAAACTTGGCCTCAGTGACTCAGCTAAAAATAAATTCTCTTCCTGAGATGAAGGAAAGGGAAATGTACTTTTGCTACAAACTGATAAAAATGTCACTGTGTGAGGTCTTTCTTGAAAAGCCTAGGATGGATACCATTGAAGACTCCTTCAGATGTCCCCCTTCTCAGTGGAGCAGGTCCACAGGGGAATCTGCGGTCCGGGGTGAGCATGGCTGAGTGTGGCAGGGGCATGCAACTGCAAACCACACCCCGGAGCACTGTGGCCAGGAATGCTGTTGCTCTAAACAGAGAGAGACACAGGAGTTAGTGTCCTAGGTGAGGGAGGGGTCTGGTGTACACCTAATGCCGTTGAATGTTTTCATTTACACCATTCTACAAACACAGCTCTGGTACTAGGTATGTGTAGAATCTAATACCAACATTCCCTGAACTCTTCAGTGTTACAAATGAAGAAGTAGTAGCATACACTATAGACACCCTAATGATCTTTTGTGGTCTCCAGTCTGAGAGCCAGGCCACACACCCCAGGGTGCTCACTGTTCCCATTTCCAAACAAGAAGTTTTTGAGACAGCTCAAGAGAACCCATTCCTCCCTGAGACATAGGGACAGGAGTTCAGCAGGGCTGGGCAATGCCAGATACTATACATGCTGTTAAGTACTATACATGCTGTTAAGTACTATTAGAATGGAAAATCATAACAAAATGAAAATGCTATAGTGAAACCTTTTTGTATGGCTTGAAAATTAAAATGTTGAATTTAGTACTGAACTTTTGCTAAGGCTTTATTGTGAGCACTCATAAAATGTTTTCTGTGAGTAATTCACATCTAACAGGCTATTCCCTTACTCTGGCAGCCTTGAGAAGGGAGCTGCCAGCCAGGCAGCCCCTTCACTGGTCAAGTGTCCTTGTGGCAGCCTTGCTGTCTGAGAAATCTCTCAGTCTGAGGATATCCCAACATCTATAAAGGACCACTACAGGCACAGCTGAAGGCACACTCCAGTCATGACCATTTACCTCAGAATGACTCTGCTTGCCTTCTGCTATTTTCATGTAGGCCAGAGGAGGAACGCTTCCCCTGATGGCCCAGAAGGGGGCCCTAGACACACCATATACTAGAGAGGTAACCAGGCTATTCATCCCATACTCTTTCCTTCTCAGGAGAAGCAGCCACCTGCACTGAAATACTGCGCCCCAAAGGCAGATTCTCCCATTCTCCCATACCATCTTTCCCCTACACTGGCAAGTAAGTGACATCAGTGCAAAGATGGGACGCAGCCTCTGCCACTAACAGGAAACAGCCTGTGAAGGTATGTGATGCTTAATCTTCACTGTCACCTGACTGGATTTAGTGTCACCCAGGAGCCCTACCTCTGGGCAGGTGTGCCTGTGAGGGCATTTCTAGGGAGTAATCCCACTGAAAAGAAAAGCCCCACTGAATGTGGCCAACATCATCTGAGGGGCGGGGATTACAGATTACAGATATTATAAAAAAGAAAAAAAAAGACAAGACAAGAATTGAGTACAAGCCTTTGTCTCTGTCTGCTGACTATGGGTACAATGTAACCAGCTGCCCCACACTCCTGCTGCCATGATGGACACTTCCTTCCCTTAGGTTCTTCTGAGGGGTATTTTGTCATAGTGATAAGAAAATTAACTAACACCCCACACTACTCTGACAGACCACAGCACCCCATCTCTCAAGCCCCCTGGGCAGGAGGAAGTTGGAGGGGGCACTATAATATTAGGACTAGGGTAACCACTGTTCTCCTGGACTTGAGGCCCCCACCCCCACGTTAGGACACTGAGTCAGTGCCACAAGATAGGTTCTTCCACAATCGCAGAGATGTGTCTCCTGAGTCACAACAGATGGAGGATGAGATCCAAAGAACTGAAAACTGCTTGAAGGAACCCCAAGGATGTGGGCAGCGAGGACCCAGCACCAGCCTGCCGCAGGGCTCAGGCTCTCTCTACACACACCTCTTTGGGGTTCTTTGGTGAAGACTAGATCCTCTCAAAGTATCAGAACCATGGATCCACTAGCAAGCCCACAGCTTCTAAAAGCAGAAGGCAGAAGCAGTGTTTTGCAGGGCTTTACAAAACCTCCCCCAAGTGAGGACATCTCAGGCAAAGTTGAGACAGGCCTGTGGGTCTGACAAGATGGAGTCTTCACCGGAGCCTGATTTCAACAGCAAAGCAGCTCTGGGTTTGGCAGGCTCATTGGATGGGACGCTGAGGCAATCTACCTGCAGCTGGCTTGCATGAAGAATGGAGAAAAGCTCCCCAAACAGAAGTCAGTTAGGCAGAAACAGTACTTTCATGTTTGGAATCTCTGAGACTTGTGCGCAGGCTTGGTTTGGTTTCTCCCCACCAACCGAAATCCAAATTCAATTGTGGAAGTGTGACGAGCTGCAGTGACCTCACGCCTACTAGCGTGTACTCGGGCGTGTGTGAGGCATGCTCCTGCCATCCCTGACTCTCAGCATGAGCATTAGGCCCTGGCTGGGAGTCCACGGGAGGGGAGGAGGCTCAGGGCTGTGTATCTGCACTCAAATATAGAGATTAAAAAATGCTAAAGAGAAAGAAGAAAGGAGAGTACACAGCTGCCGTCCCCCAAACAGACCTCCCATCTGCCACCCACGATTTGCATGTCACCTTCTCCGGGCTCATTTGTACTTCATTAACTGCCATTGACTTAACAAGATTTATGCAAATGACACCATAGGAGCTCCCTAACTCCCACTGCAATCAAGTGATTATGTATGTACAACTTGCCACAGCGATGAAAAATTAATACGTGACAAGCCCACTGGCCGCTGAGCTGGGCCGCTGGCTTTTATTTTTCTTGCTTTGCTTTTTTCATTTCTACTCAAATAGACCTTTATACTATTAGTAAGAAAAGAAACAGGACTCTGCAAATCCATCTACTTTGGGTACCCAGACAGGACAAAAAGAAAAAAGAGTTGGACCCAGATCCTGAAGAAATGAAGTTATAGCCTAGAAAACAATTCCTTACTCTTGAGGAACCTGTGATTGGGGGAGGAGAGAAATAAAGTCACTGGTAATGGTGACTTGTGTCAAAGTTAAACAAGAGGAAGGTAACCCATGCACATGGGCACCCTGTGCAACAAGGCAGGTCACAGGGCATGCAGATTACCTCACTCCATTCCTAAGCACTTGCAAAATTCCTGTGAAGGAGTAGAAAAGTGTGAGGACCAAGTGAAGTGACTCTTCTATGCCTTGAGGTCAATGGTCCAGCAGCTGGATGGAGCTCAGACAAGTCTCAACCAGGATTCATTGAAGACCAAGGACTCTGTTCTTTGTGAGAGGGACACAGGGGGCAGTTGCAAATGGACAGCAGCTGCACATTCCTGCAGCATCCCTGGAGAAAGGCACTGCTACAGGCATAGCCTCAGCTGTTTCTTCTACACAGCACAAGACATTTGTGTGTGAGGTGAGGGTTCCCATGTTTGATTTAACACCTATCACTTGGGGCTGAAGAGATGGCTTAGTGGTCAAGAACACTAAAGGCTTTTACAAAGGACTCAAGTTCGGTTTGCAGCACCCACATGTGGTGGCCCACAACCACCTGTAACTCCAGTTCCAGGGCATCCAATACCACCTTCTGGCCTCTGTGAGTACCTGCATACACATGGTGCACATAAAACTAACACAGGCACACACACATCAAAGCAACAATCTTTAAAACTGTAACTTTATTTGGAGGCTTCTTGTCACTGTGGAGTGGAAAGAACACAAATGTGAGGTTCCCGCCTTCCCAGCTACCTAGTCCTGAATGGTCATCCTGTTTAACTTGCAATCAAAATAACCTAATGGCCCCACTCCACAATGCCAGGGTTTAAGTGGGACACAAACAACAACAACAACAACAACAACAACAACAACAACACCCCAAAGCACATGGATAACAAGCTCTCATTTGGATGACCATTTATTTAAGGAGAATATAATCAGTGTCCAAGAGTGGAAAGCTTCCCAAGGAATACAGAGCCCTCGTTTTACACTAGACTGTCACCTTCAGTCTTTGCAAACTGAAAGTCCAGTTTGAGAAGGAGGCCCTGTTCAAAGATGAGCAGGGAACAAATTAAGTGAGGCTCCAATTACACCAGGGTGTGGCTGGCTCACCTGGGAGTTTCCTGCTGAGACAGTGAGCATCCCCACCCCCCAAGCCAAGTCAGTTATGGACAGGAATCACAAAAATGTCCATTAAGTAGCAATCTTCTTCAGTGTCCCAGCACCAGTTTCTCAAGTGAATAACAGCTCAATAATGTTTATAACTCTAGATGAAATGACACTGCACAGAAGTCATACATTAAAATGGCTTTGCATAAAGTTACAATTAAATAAGCAACACGAGTAAACAACTATGTACATGGCCCTCAGAAGTAATAAACCTGTTTACAAGGAAAACACAGCCCATCACTTGGAAGGCTTCTTGCCTTGTATGTAAACACATGCAAGGTAAAAATTTTTCTTCAGCATGCTGCAAGCTGGGCCCCAATCTGTCACCCAGTACAGTAAGGGTGGTCCTACACAGAGGCACAGTGGCTTGGCTAAGGCCTGTAGGCTGCCCTCCCCTGGGTCAAAGGCTCACACTGCCCTGTGGGGAGAGGTATATATAGCACACAGGCCACTCTGGTCTGCAGCTGGAGGGTGGGACTGCCATAGTTTTGGTTTCTCAGAAATCCCCTTAGGCTTTTTAACTCCCACATCTCCGATATGAAATGGTACTGCTTCTCACAAGGGCTGCAGCCATTAGCTGCAAACAGGTGAAACCTGCACCGCTGAGGAGAGCCTGCTATATCTGCATGAATATGCTTCCCCTCCCTCAGAGACTATGCTTGAAGGCCAAGTGGAGCTGGGCGGCAGCTATGGAAAGGGCGACAGATGCCCTAGATCATCCAGAGCTAAGAATGGGCCACCAGTGCCATCCGTGGAAGGCAGAGCTATTTCCTGCGCACAGATTTCCTGCCCCCACCCCAACAGAAAAAACACACTCTAAATCAATTGGCTTTCTTTATCAACCAAAAAAGATGACATTTGCAGAGCCGCTGAGCAGGCCTGAACTCTTTATTCTTATTGTTTCGGAAATGAAGCAGCAAAAGACGTCACACGTGAATTCCAGTGTGTCTTGCTAGAGACGTGAAGCAATTTAGTACCCAGTTTCCGGGCTAATGAAAACCCATTTCAGGCTAGCAACATTGGCCAAAACAAATGCTTGAATTCAAGTCCTGTTGTGTAATGGGGAAGTTTAATTAAGGCCCCACATTACAGCTGTAAATGTTCCTGTGTATAATAAGGTCTAAATGAAACTGAACCTAATCAAAGTTACAATCCCTTCATTAGCAAATTACAAACAAGAGCGCACAGCTGACACGCCAGCTATGATTATTACAACTAATTGCCTCGTTGTTACAGACCAGCCTGAAACAGTGTTCAGATGTCCGTCTGCAAGAGCAAATTAGGGCCACATCAGGCTATTCCTGTGATCACAAGGGGTTCTTCTGCAGCGATCTGATTTACCCCTGTCGCCTGGCGGCCAGCGGCCCAATCAAAGCCACGCTACAAAGGCAGCCTTTGAAGCCAGTGCAGCATGGAAACACACTCCATATGCAGGCGGGCAGACCGCACTTCATTAGCGCTGTTGTCGAATTTCCCTCTTCTTATTCTAATGATCCCATTTTAATACACACAGGAACCCCTTCTAATTGATGTCAAGTGAGTGACTTCTACATTCATCAACAGAGCACATCAAACAAACCCTGGTGCCCGAGCCAGCACCATCTCAGGCTGCACTGAGGTGTGGCTCCAGCGAGGCAGGGAAGGGGACAAGTGTACCTGTTTAATTGGGATGGCTCGCCCGCTCCCGATGCTGTCCGCACGGCTCTCCAGGCCTTTCTTCTCTTTGTCTGGGTCGCTCCCTTTCCTAGACTGCAAGCAAAAGTAAAGTTAGCATTTGGGCAAGGGTTGTGGCTATCAGACGGGTCTCGCCCCTACATCCAGAGCTCCCGCCAACAGGATTCAGAACCGACACCCCCAGCCGTTTGTCTGCACTGACTCATCATTCCAAAAGAATTTTCTAAACTTTCCCCCTGACTTTTCTACTGCGAAATTATCTTTTAATTCTTTTTTAAAGAGTTCAAAATGCAATTACTAGAAACCAATGGACCATCCAGGAAAGCAACACCCAACGAGAAAACACATTCTAGAGCTGCGGTTAGCACAGCTGAGCAGAAAGGGGCCCTCAAAGGTTATCTGGAAGCCCAACTACAGAAATGTATGGATTAAATTAATGTCCAGATGATTTAAAAAGTCTATTAACCACTCAGCGGTGTGACTTACTGGTATACCCCTGGTGAGCTGTTTCAAGGGGCAAGCAATGTTTCCTTTTATTGCTTCTGGACGGTTAGAAAACAGCAATTCAAAGTTAAAGCAGTCTACTGTGCAACAAAAAGATAACGGAGGCAAGAAGTGAAAATCTCTTTCTGACAAAATGTCAATATTCCGAGTGCAATGAGCAACTGTTTGTTTGCCAGGTTCTCGAGCCAATTATCTTGGACGGATCTGTGGATGCTATGTGAACTGCCCAGTAGCTGGCAGGTGTAGAGAGGAGGGCACCTGGGGAAAGCTGCAGGAGCGCCAGCCACCGTCCATGTCCCATCTCCTGCTGGCATGAGCAAGCGTAAGCGTGGTGATTGTCTGACAGATTTATTTTATTATGAGAGAAAGATCTGAGACTCCTCCTTAATAACAGTGCTGACAAGTGACAACTTCACTCCATTACTTTCCAATGGGAACATTACTCACGCAATATTGAAAATGGAGAAACATTTTCCTGTGCTTTTCAAATCTGAGATGATATATGAAACGAAGAGACTCGGTAGTGTCCGGTGCTGCTGGGAGCAGCTAATGAAATTCAGATTCAAAGGGATGTGGAATGGAGCAGACGATGCTTCTAAAGCAGTGTCCAAAAGGGCAAGGCCCTGAGAGGTAATAAAAGCAAGGGCTGACAGGACAGACCCAAGATTCCAGGACAGGTTACTGCCAGAGACCCAGAGAAAAGTGCCTGTGATATCAACTCAGCAAGGGCACTTCAAAGGTGGTGACTTTGTCACGTGGCCACGCACGTGAGAAAGCTAGCTTCTTAGCTGATTACAGGGGCTTTTGCATTTATCAAATGCCTCCTGGGTCCTCCATGCTGTATGCCATCATCACGGACCTCAGCTATGCTACAGAAACCCCTTTGGTCTTTACTCTTCAGCTAGTAACGCATAGCAAGACTTGACGTCAGTTGGTGGGAAGGTGGGCACATGAGGTTTCCAACTGGAAAATTAAGATCCTAAGCTCAGGGCCGACAATATTTCAGAAATTCTGAACCAATGGAGAGCATTAAGAGCATTTGGGGAACTTTAGCAGTTCTAAATACCTAAATTTGAAAATCCATCTTCATTATTCTCCATTAAGCAGAATAATTAACAAAACAAACATTTTAAAAAAATGAACATTTTCCTGGAGGCGGTGCGTCTGTCCCCAGTCGCTGTTCTCTGAGCAGAATTCCTGATTCCGTGGAATCAGGAAGCAGCAGACAGAGTTGCTGAACACTGCACATGGTTCCAAATATGTAAAGAAACAAGAGCTGTGCTCCGCACAATCACAGGCTCAGAGACCAATGAGACAGAAACTCAGGGTACACATTGGAAAAAAAGGAAATCCATCAACGACGGTGCCACTTTTGGGGAAAGTGTCATCAAACTAAAGGAGCTCCAACAAGCTAAGCTGCTGGGCAGAGGGTTTGCCGTCGACTACAACAGGAGACTGGAATCCAACAACTAAACCACAACCAATCCTCTAGATATGAAACCCTGCACCTCTAGATCCCAAGGGGAAGACTCCTTACTCTCCTGTCCACTTCAGAGATTCCAGTGGTACGTTTCCTCCCCTCTCTGCCAGAACTGCTCATTAGATGCTGCTGGCAGCCCTCGGTACCCATTGCTATAGCCAGCCTGCTGCATTCTTCAGAACCAGAGTTTCTCACACCCATTGCACATCTGGAGACTTAACGCCACCAGAAGGACTGTTGAGCCCCAGACAGCGGAGACACATTCAAAAATGTGTAACTCCCTATACGCAATAAACAAAGTTCCTTGTACACCTGGCAGAGAATCATGACTGGCAATGCTGCCTATCAAACAGCCTGTTTTCTCAGCTCCAACCAATAAAGCAGGAGCAGATGGAAAACACCATGCCAGGCTTCAGGGCTCCTGCTCTCCGCAAGACACTAAGTGTCAATTCTTTTATCATATGGATCTCATTGTCCTTTTTTTTTTTTCTCCCCTGAACTTCTCTGAGTAGGTCCAGGTTCTTTGCAATCTTTGGGTACTGGTATGCTTATCTGTTTAATGGTATCAGCACCACACAGCAAGCTTTTAAAACACCACGGAAAGACACAATTCTTTAAAAGCGTGAAAAAACATAAAGCAACGCCAAACAGAACTTAAGGAGCCTTGCCAGCTCCACACCCACAAAAGCAGGCAACACACAGATACCCACTCAGGTAAGTGGCAAGCCCTGGAATGGAGGCAGGCAAATGGATGAGGAGGCATGGACTTTCACTGAGGATGTGTGTCCTTCATGAAGCAGTGACTGCAACCTGATCAATCTGATGATTATCACAGAGAATACATATGCAGTTTTTATTTTTTGTAATTCTTATATATTTCAAAGTATTTTTCAATAAAATATTTCAACTACATGTCAATCAGGCTACTAAATGAACTGTTCTAAAAAAAATTCTTCATTTCTAAAGCAGGCACCCAATGGGTCATCTTTTGATGTTTCATTTCTCAAGGCAATGGCCTTACAGAAAACATGATACAATTTAAATTCCCATTGGCAAGGCATACATAATTGCCACTGCAAAGTAATGTATAACATGCTACAACTGGAGTGATTTAGTTTATATAACCTCATGTAAAATACTGTGTGTTTGTAAACAAAGCATCTGAGAGCTGAAGAAGTTATCCTTGTGTGGCACAGAACCATTTTAAAAGACAAGTGAGGGCGGGATGAGAACTATGTACATACAGATGGCCTCCAGGTTTTTAGAATGAGCTAATAGAGAAGTGGACAGAGCCCACCAGCTAGCTGCATTCACACTGGGCTGTGGAACAGTACCTAAGATGGTTTGCATCTGGTACAACCGTTGACAGGTCTAAACACATACACACTTTGACAATGTTAGTCAAATGTCACCCACAGCGACAGAGATGAAGACTCTGCAAGACTGGACATATTTAAAGATAGAAGCAAGCTGTTACCTATTGAAATCTGGATTCTTAATTGCTCAGATTTCAGAATTAATTCACCTTCTTTTCATTCCTGGTATGACACTGACATCTAGTGGAGTCGATGTTTCCAAGTCCTTCAAACTCAAAATGCTCACCACCACCTCTACTGCCATTCTACCCAATGGCAGAGCCAAACCTGGGAGCAACCCATTTGCTGGCCCTTTCTTGGAATTTCAGCGAACTGATCCTTAAATGCCACAACACAAACCTGTTGCGTTACTAGATTCTTGCTGGACCCAAAATTTCTGTCCCATGAACATCAGCTGGGCAGCTGGATTCAACTTTTTTTAAAAAATGCTTTGCTCTGAAACTGTCTTCTGACATTACAGAGGAAGAGAGCAAATACAATGCACACGTGCAGCCAGTGGCATTCTAAGACATGTCAGTTATGATGCAGTTGATCGGCATCTTCCATCACTGTGTTTTTAACCAGCTTGTATAAGACCTGTAACTCTACGGCTTGCTGGCCTTTCTTTCTCTTTCATTGTGGCCATGTGGCCAGCTCTGGCCATGAGCATAACACTGAGCACAGCCAGGGCTTTCAAAAGCAGCTATTATTAGCCAAGTCATTTTTCCTCCTTTTTCTTCAGGTCCTTAGGAGGTCATGGGAGTTGTCAATCATCCAGGCCCCAGTATCTTTTTGGATAGAGGGACAGGATCTCCTTACAAATGGTTCTGTTTAAAACACTATTTCCTGGATTTCATATTTCTTTCAGATGGTAGAAACCAAAGTTAATGCACACTGAATGGTGCTAGGCAGGAACCAACGGCTGGGCCTCCACAGCCACTCCTAACAGTGTAGAGTGGGGACACAGAAACTTCTCATCCATCATTCCAGGACTAGTACATTCCTGAAGCCCAATGCCTCTGGAGCCGGCTGTGGCTTCGGCTATTGGGTTTTTGGACCTATTGAGTCACAAGTGGATGAGTACCCTTTTTATCTAAGAGTCCTATTCTGGGTGTCCAGCTAGAAACCAACTGTTCATGTGACTGCTCATGTTGTATGTCTAAGAAACTTTACAATGCACCATCTTACATTTCTGTAGTCTATGAGACACTTGCCTGTACAATCATCAGACACCTGCCTGTACCATCATCAGACACCTGCCTGTACAATCTTCAGACACTTGCCTGTACCATCATCAGACACCTGCCTGTACCATCATCAGACACCTGCCTGTACCATCATCAGACACCTGCCTGTACCATCATCAGACACCTGCCTGTACCATCATGAAACACCTGCCTGTACCATCATGAGACACCTGCCTGTACAATCTTCAGACACCTGCCTGTACCATCATCAGACACCTGCCTGTACCATCATCAGACACCTGCCTGTACCATCATCAGACACCTGCCTGTACCATCATGAAACACCTGCCTGTACCATCATGAGACACCTACCTGTACCATCATCAGACACCTGCCTGTACCATCATCAGACACCTGCCTGTACAATCTTCAGACACCTGTACCATTATCAGACACCTGCCTGTACCATCATCAGACACCTGCCTGTACAATCTTCAGACACCTGCCTGTACCATCATCAGACACCTGCCTGTACCATCATCAGACACCTGCCTGTACCATCATCAGACACCTGCCTGTACCATCATGAAACACCTGCCTGTACCATCATGAGACACCTACCTGTACCATCATCAGACACCTGCCTGTACCATCATCAGACACCTGCCTGTACCATCATCAGACACCTGCCTGTACAATCTTCAGACACCTGCCTGTACCATCATCAGACACCTGCCTGTACAATCTTCAGACACCTGCCTGTACCATCATCAGACACCTGCCTGTATAATCTTCAGACACCTGCCTGTACCATCATGAGACACCTGCCTGTACCATCATCAGACACCTGCCTGTACCATCATCAGACACCTGCCTGTACCATCATCAGACACCTGCCTGTACCATCATGAAACACCTGCCTGTACCATCATGAGACACCTACCTGTACCATCATCAGACACCTGCCTGTACCATCATCAGACACCTGCCTGTACAATCTTCAGACACCTGCCTGTACCATCATCAGACACCTGCCTGTACAATCTTCAGACACCTGCCTATACAATCTTCAGACACCTGCCTGTACCATCATCAGACACCTGCCTGTACAATCTTCAGACACCTGCCTGTACAATCTTCAGACACCTGCCTGTACCATCATCAGACGCCTGCCTGTACAATCTTCAGACACCTGCCTGTACCATCATCAGACACCTGCCTGTACAATCTTCAGACACCTGCCTGTACCATCATCAGACACCTGCCTGTATAATCTTCAGACACCTGCCTGTACCATCATGAGACACCTGCCTGTACCATGTAGAAGCCAAAACAACCCCTCCACACCTACTGAGCAGTCAGTCCACCAACTACTTCTGCTGAGCATCACTGATGTCCATGCTCCTGATTTCAATAGCAATGGAAACAGAACCCACAAATAATACCACTAAGACTCCTTTGCTCCTCTGGGGAGTTCTCTCAACTGACAGCTCCACTGCAGAGTAGCTACTGCTCCCAGATCAGGGAGGTTCAGTGATTTGTCTAAGGTCAAACAGCAGCCAGCAGTGCCTGTGAGAGCTGCGGGATACAGGCCAGCAAAGGAAAGGACAGGGTGGCTCAAAGGGGACCTTCTGTCATCAGCAGACCTGAGCATGAATAATCTAACCATGGAGGCAGCCACAAAAATGGTGGGAAAGAGTGAGGCACATACAGATGTGTCAGGTACCCACAGCACCATGTGACCATCTTCAACTGAAGGCATCAGGCCAGACAATGAACTTCTAGCTACTCCTGGAAGACCTCCTTTAGGTCAAGATAGGACTAAGAAACTATTCTGTGGCTGAGCCAGTCTGGCCCAACCAAAACTAGAGGCCAATGATGTACATAGGCTTTAAATATAGACACTGCAGAGATGGACAGGGAGAGAAAGACTCAACTGCAAAGCCATCCATGATTGATTGGTGATGTCTGCTGGGCATAAGAGGCAGGAAACAGTATGTGTCCACCTCTTCTCCAGTTCATGGAGTATCTGCACCCATCAGTCCAAAGAGCTTGTGAAAGTGCACGTGCCTGGCCCCACCCTGGACTTGGGGTTTCTAAAACAAAGCACAAATTTCCAATCCAGGACCATCCCTGGAGAACTCTGAGGAAAGATCGAGAGAAGCCTATGACAGGGAGTCCCTAGAAGTCCCAGAGAGAGGGGTGAGGGTTGCAATATTAAAGGAAAAGCGAGTTCTAGTCCCATGCCCATCTCTGGGGACAGTTCTCAGACCTCAACAGGTAAACAGGGCTGCTGGCTAAGGCCTCTCTGTGATTGGTCAGGGGCAAATGGGAATCCCCTAAGACCTTCACCATCTCTTTGTGTCCACTTTAGTGTGAGGCCAGGAAAGTCCTGGAAGGGTAAAGGTTGTGCACAAACTCCTCAGGATTCACACTCAGTCCCCACCAGGTAATTGCCATCTGCTCAGAACCCAAATCTTTTCTTCTCACGACTTCCTCCACTCCAGAGTCATTGTGATTCTCATTAAATTTAGCTTGGATTCTGCAAACATCACTGGACCCTGGGACAGACATGTCACTGCAATTAAGATGCCAGGTAATACTGAGAGGTTGGTCCCGAGGACCGTCACTCACCGTGAATAGGTTAGACCTGCGCTTGGACTGCTTCCGGACAGGCGTTGGGGTGTTGGCAGTGGGAGGGACATCAATCCGAAGCTCCTTCTGGCTGGTGCTTGGGGTCGAGGGGACAGAGGAGGAGTAATCACTCAAACTCCCACCTCCGTTACTTGTCTGTAAAAATTAAACCAACAAACAAAAATATCAACGCTCTGTGAACTGAACAGCATAAAAACCAACCAAGCAGGGTCACAGCAAGAAAAAATAGCAAGTGTCAATGAAGAAGCATCTGGGAGACAAGGTGTCAACTCCCCATATCTGGCCAATTTTACTAGCACTGAGTGCTGCTGGAAAAAAAGTGCTGCTTTATCTGAGAAAAAGGACCTCAGAGGGATCCATAGTGGAGCTTGAAATTTTCTTTCTGCTTCTTGAGACAGAGTGTCTCATTCTGTAGCCTGGGATGACCTAAAGTTCATTATGTAGCCCATGCTGGACTTCAATTAAAGCAATCTTCCTGTCTCAGCTTCAAGACTACTGAGACTCTAGGTATGCGTTACCACATGCAGCAAACGTTGAAAAAAAATGGGGGAAAAAATAATTATTCTTCCTCTGAAAAACAAAACTGCAGTTAAAAATGGCCACTCAGAACACCAAGCAACCACTCTTAAATGGCATCTCACAAATCAGAGTACTATCCTAAAACATTTTTACACCATTCAAAACCTGAAGACACCAATCGTGAAGGTATCCAGGTGTATGGCTGGACCAGCAAGTCACCAGCTCCTTAGTGAGGTCCTGGGTGGATCCCTGTGATAAGTACCTTGCTTTCAAATTAATAATTTAGTAAAATGTTGTTAGGGAAGGCCTTCTACAGGGCCTAAAGGAGATGGTAGTTATAGCCAACTTCCAGATCTAAGCATAAGTGCACTCCTTAGCCAGTAAGACTTACTCACAACTGTTCACCCTACAAAGTGACCAAGAGCAAAGCCAGTGATTTCAATCCACAGCGAAGACGGCAGCATATACCTGTTGTGGGATATTTGTACACTGTGTGAAGATATCCTGCTGAGATTGGTTTAATAAAGAGCTGAATGTCCAATAGCTATGCATAAAGAGGTTAGGCAGGACTTTCGGGAAGAGAGGGCTCTAGGGAGAAGAAAGGGGAAGATGCCAGGAGACACGGTGAAGAAACGGGAGGTAAAAGATGGAAGAGAGGTAATGCCACGTGGTAAAATGTAGATTAATATAAATTGGCTAATTTAAGTTGTGTTAGTTAGGAACAAACCTAAGCCACAGGCCGAGCTGTCATAATTAGTAAGAGGTCTCTGTGTCATTATTTGGGAGCTGGCTGGTGGGACAGGGAAAGACTCACTACACAGGTATTACCAGTAATACCCCATGTCAGCATACCTCATAAAGCAGGCAGTATGCAAAGAGAACATTAAAGACCTGACTCCCATAAAGCCCACCTGGCCACAGCAGCTTCTAAGGGAAACGGGAAGTTAATCATAAACATGCTGTTATTTACAAAGTTGGAGAAAGAAAAAAAGATAACAGCTTCGGCACTGGCTGTGAACACCCCTGCCCCGAGTCCTCCTCGGCGCTTACTCACTGTCTCGCCTCCCGCACCACCTTTCGTACCTGGCTGATGTGTACGGCTGACACCTGGGCAGAACACACAGAGGAGTGGCTTGGTGAGTTGGGTAAGGACTTGCAGGGGCCTATGGACAGCTGCTGCTTCTTCCTCGTGGCGACAATCTTCTGGGCCACTAGTGGACACAAAGATAGGAGACATCACTGTGAGGCTAGCGGCTGGATATGAGGTGATCCCTGGCTCCTGCCATTTCTGCATCCATATCAAGTTTCATTTGGATACCTGACCACCAGGATATATAGGACATACCCCAGCTGACTACATGGCCCATAAGCAAGCCCTGGCCAATGGGACTGGAACACAAGCAAGCCCTGAGCACTGGGACTAGAGCATAAATACACAAAGCCTGGCCAATGTGAGGAAGGCGGAAAGCTCATGTGGCTTTCAGGACCCATCTTCAGGTGAGAGCTGTTCTTTGCCCCTTTCTTCTGTCTTTTTGTTTAATCTCTCTGAAATATACAGATGTGACTTTGGTGCCAGGAGCCACCCAGGACCATTAGTGACAAGGGATGGAAGCCACACCAGTGAGATAGGAGGCAAAAGAGACCAGTCCTGACTCCTGAAGGCTTTAGCCAGCCCACTTAGACCACCTCAGGGGACTCAAGTGTACAACAAGAACACATGCCTGCCTAAGGTAGGCTATCCTAATAAAATAGCATTTTCCAGTCATTAAAAAGTAATCCCAAATAAGGAAAATTGAGCAAAATCCCTTTGAAAGCTTTTGTTTTCATTTATTTATTTTTGCATTGCTTAAAGAATGACATTTAACTCTTATATTTTTGGTTGTGAGCCTAGCCTTTAACGGCTGAGCTATCCCTCTAGCCCAAGAATGACGTATAACTCTAGAGGCTACGTAGAATTATACTCAAGCAAGAGCAGTTATAACAAGGACCTTTTTTAAAAATTCTAACATATGACCAGTTTATCTTAATCAATATATATCTAAATTCAACCGGCCATAACTTCTCTCAGCAAACAGGCTTGCTGATGAAGCATGTGGAATTTAACTGCAAAGGAAGTCAATGATTAGAAACCCATTCTTACACCAATAGGTGTCACTGCAGGAGAGTGGCTGCAGTTTGTAGCCGAATTGAGACAGGTCTTGAGAGAGGCACTGGAGGTAAGCCTGGAACTTCCCCACCCTTGCCTCTGCTTCTGAAGCACTTTGCCTGTCTAGGACCAACGGTTACAGGAGACAGAGGCCACAGGTACTCACAGATAATTTCTCTTCCACATGAACACAACCTTAAGCGGGAACTGATGTGTCCACAGCTCATGGCTTTTGTGCAAATGAGTGATGTGCTAAACATGACTAAGTGGAAATGCAGTCTATAAAAAATGCTTCCCGGAGCCGAAGCAGCGGCTTCAGCAGTCATGGCCCACCTCCAAAGGATGGAGCAATTAATTCATCTTGCCTCCATGTATTGATCATAACCTTCATCAGCTAATCATGTTTAAATTACAGAGGAATATCGTGGTACTCCGTCATTTCAAAGCCATTGGTATATTGATCAGGGACTGTTGAAAATGTATATTAGACTATCTTTTAAAAAAATCATTATGTGAATTCAAAAATAAAATCTAAGGTCAGTGTCTAAGGACTGCACAGTAAGTAACTGTCACCGGGAGGTTCTGACATCTCAAGACCCAAATTAATGCAAAATCATAACTGCCTGGGTGCTGTGGTTTCAACGTGAAAGGCGCCCTCAGGCTCACTTGCTTGAAACTCTGTCCCAGCTGGTGCTGGCTGGGGAGGTTCTGGGAATGTTAGGAGGTGGAGTCCTGTTGGAGGGAATGGCTCACTGTGGTGGCCTTCACAGCCTGGGTCCCACTTTCTGGTCTCCCTTCCTGCTTCCTGTATGCTAATGAAATTTGATCAGTCAGCTTCCTGGCTGCAAGGCTATCTTCATGCTCCTGTTGCTATGCCTTCCCTGCTAAGATGGGCATATCCCCTCTGGAACTGTAGTCAAAATCAACTTTTCCCCCTCTAATTTTTTTTGGTGGGTCAGGATTTCTGCCTTAGCAACAGAAATGTAACCACTATACCCCATTACCAATCCTTTGTAAAAAAAAAAAAAAAAAAAAAAAAAAGGTTCAAATGACCAACTTTTTGTTTTACTCCCAGTCTGAGATCCCTTCAATCTGGTCCCACAATGACTTAACCACAGAACATAGAAGAGAGGCACGAAACAAGCTCACATGCCCACTCTTGGGAGCTTTGTGGACACCTGCTATGCAGGCCTTCCACCCGAAGGGAAGGGTTAAGAAACTGAGTCAGTAGGCTGTGGAACTTCAAATGCAGATGCCTGCCATTCTTAGAAGGCGCTGGGCAAGTACTCAGGGATAAAGAGCAAAGCCCCAATGCATGGCTCAGAGTGTGGCTGTAGTCAAGCCTAAGCAACCCCCCCACCCCACCCCCGCCGCCAGCGACTGCTCTTCCAACGTAAAGACCAAAACACAGATCCACAACATCTAACAACCAACAGCATTTATTGTTACTCCATTTTTTTCATGTCTGACCTACTTGCTCATTATTCTTAAGACCTTCTAACTCCCATACACCAATAAAGGAAAGAAAATAATCTTACAAAGTTCTACATTTCCAGGAGTACTTTGGTAAGACAGGATAAAACATAAGAACAGGGGCAAATTTACTTAATGAAGGACAAGAGGATTCTGGGTAAGGCTGAAGCGAATGAGAAAAGGGGAAGGTGAAGAAGGTCTACCCTGTGCTGTAGAACTCCTGCTAACAGCCATGTGTTTGTTAAAGGCTGCTGCTGCTACCTGCTTTGTGTACCAGGGAGGAAATAGCATCCCCGGTGCCTTGGTTAAAGACTTTCCTAGAAGGGTCACTAGGTGAATAAAAAGCATAGTGACAACTCCAATCAGGAAGAGACCATGTTATTCACTACAGGATCACGTCCACCATCACAGCACTGTGTGGAAATCTGGGCAGATCCACAGGGTCCCTAAACCCAACAGGCGAGTGTCTGGCCCTTCTCTAATCACCACTCCAAGGCACAGGCCACCGAGTACAGAGGGCAGGCCCCACCCCTTTCAAACTGTAATCACAGGTGATACTTGAATATGTTAAGTACTGGTAGGTTCAAAGATAAAACCTCAGACCCCACTGTTTGGGCAATCTCATCCCCTGGTTAGCTAGTACCTTGGTCATTCAACAAATATATGACTACGTATTTTATATCAATACACATATGTAAATGTCTTGTTTAATGTGTTATGCATCAAACATACAAACACCCAAGCCCCAAAGAATGGGCTTTATTTCTTTTACTATTGAGGTTTAATATTCTCTCACCCTTGGTGGGATTCTGGACACCCGTGCTGGGCGGGCTCCATCTGGAATTGTCACTTAGGAAGACTGCCCTTTTACCACGGCGCCCACCAACTCCTCTATTCTCCATGGCGTTGCTTCCTCTACAATTCAGCCTTCTGTTTGGATTTGAGTAGGAGGCAAACACAAAACAAAACCTCTCCCTTTAGCCAGCCTTCAGTCTTACCAATGGATTTAATTGCCTAAGGCTCACACAGCAAGCAGGCAAAACCAGCCAGAGGAGCGATGTCAGAATGGCGCCACCTTATGGCGGAGGTGGGTTAATGCTTGAGAGTGTGACAAAGGTCTCCTCCAGGTTGGAAAAGCTCTGCCTAATCTGGGCTAATGTATGATATACTTAAACTGAAACATATATCCATGTACACAGCTCCATTCTTCAATTAGGAAAATTTATAGACCTTAAGAACAAAAGCTGAAATGTACAAACTTGCTTTCCCCATAAACTGTACATTTTCTACTGAACAAGAAAGCTCTGTTCAACCCCGATCAAAAACCCCTTCTCTTCTTCCATGACTCTATGGGCCATCCACACAAAAGCATGACTCATCTTGGTCCTACGAGGAGAGTGAGCCCTCTGTTCATGGCCATGTGACCACGCACATATAAGTATTTTGCCCTGTGTCTGCTGCCTGAGGCTGAGCATGGTGGGAGAACTATGACCTCATTCCATCCAGCAGATAAAGAGGACTCAGTAACAGCCAGCTCTCTGGTCTTGCAGAACCTGGAAGACTGAGGCAGGAGGCCAGCCTGGACCACCCTAAGATAGAGCCAATCTCAAACAAGCAAACTACACCCCCAACTATAACAAGTAAACAAAAGACAAACCAGAGAGATGAGAACAACTGTTCAGACAGTGCCTGGACAGCTCAGGCAGGACCTCCAGCCCAGCCTGCACGGTCCCAGGACAGAAGCTGGGAAACCGTTTGCTTTACACCACTTGCTCCATTTGTAAGGTACCTCCATAACTGACTGTGGTGACTTAAATGAGAAATGTCCCCCATAGTCTCAGGCATTATAATGCTTTGGCCCCCAGAAGGTGGCACTGCTTGGGGAAGCTGAGGGTGTGACCTTGTTGAAGTGTTACTCAAGGCAGACCTTGATAGTTTAAAAGACTGGTGCTGCTTTTAGTTCTCCTTCTGCTTTGTGCTTGTGTGTGAGCTCTCAGCTTGCTACTCTGGCCAGCGTGCCATCTACTTCCTTGTCATAATGAACACTTAACCCGCTGTACTGTAAACACAAATAAACTCTTCTACTTGCCATCGGGACAAGGTGTGTCAACCACTCAGAGGCATAGGCCTCTCTCCTGCAGTCTTCCTGCAAGTCTGTGTCCTTGGCCGAGGCCACCTCCCCAATTTCTGACGCCCACACCTTAGGAGCTGGTCTGTCTCTGTGCCCTTGTGTACTCGGGGACCCTGGAGGTCAGATCACCTGTTCCTACATGAGCTCTGGGCAGTTTCCACTGCAGCTGACTGATATCCCATTCATTCCTTTCTTTTCTAGACATCTGGAGTACACCAGGTCCTTGGCTGCACCCTCTGCCTGGAACTCCGCAAGCGCCTTTGTTGCCTTCTCAAGGGGCTTCCAAGGCTCTGGTCCTCAGCCCTCTCCCAGCTCCAGATTCGCTCCTGGAGAGGCATCTGCTCATTCATTCTTTAGTAACTACCTCAATGCTGATGGCTCTCTACAGGGAGCATTTGAAAACTGCATGAGCATGGTGAGCCCAACACCTGACTGTATTGTGTTGGGCACTTCAGAGTCCACACTGCTCAGCCTTTCCTCTGTGACCTCAGCTCCCTGTGCGGCAGCCCCTTGCCCCTGGCCCCCGGCTCCAGGTATGGACAGAGAAGACAGCAGACTACTGGTCCAACCACCAGTGTTGATCTCAAACTCATCTTCATTGCCAATGCCCTGACCAAGCCCTCAACCACCCACAGCTGATGACAGAAAGACTATAAAGGACCCCTAACTGCAGCCTGAGGCCCAACCATGCTACAGGGTCATCTTCTCCAAGGCAAATCTGATTGTGACATTGTTCTGCTTAGATTTGCAATGGATTTGGTCACAAATCCTTAATGGATTAAGAGTGGGTTCTGCACTAACTTAGCACAGCTATGTAAGGCTTGCCACCTCTGCTAGAACACTTGGAGATCTCAGATAAATTCCCACAAGGTTCAAGAGCAGTGGTTCTCAAACTGAGGGCAGAGACCCCTCTGGAAAACTTCTATCTCCAAAAAAAAATATTTATAGTAGGATTCATAACAGTAGAAAAATTACAGTTATGAATAGCAACCAAAATATTTTTTTGGTTGGGGGTCACCACAACATGAGGAACTGTATTAAAGGGTCACTGCATTAGGAAGGTTGAGATCCACTGCTCTGTAAGGAGCAGGTGACATCTGAGGTGGAGGAAGAGCATGGGGCTATGAGCTCAGGGTAGCACACCGCCCTGCCATCTGAGTACACAGATCTGAGTGCTTAAGACTCAAGTGAGGATGGGGTGAATTCCACTGGAGTGCTGGAGACAGTCTTGTTTATAGCCCAGGTGGCATCTCATCAGCAGTCTTCCTGTCTACACCTCCCAAATGCTGGGTTACTAGTGTGCCAAACTACTTCACCCCAAAGATATTTTAAAAGTTTGCTTTTGGTGGGTAGCAATCACTGTATGATTTGTGATTCTCTCTTGTACTTTAACCCCAAAACAATGCATATTACACCTTTTACCCCAGACCCTGATGGAGAACCGTGAGGGGCTCACCTGGGGAACACATAAATAAGAAAACCCACTGCAGACAGTGAATCTTCCACTAATGTCTCCACTTTAAATTAGAGGACAATGATCATTAAAGTAGCTTATTAATTAAGGAGAAATTAATTACCAAGTTACCTACATAGCTCTGAATGTGTAACTCTGAAGTGAAAAAAAGAAACTAAAGTGGAATATTTCTCACCACGGAAACGGCAAAGTCAGCACATGTTCTGTCTGCCAGCTGTGCTTCTATGTTACCTAAGTTTTGAGTAACGACGAAGTTATGGGTGCTAGAAAAGCCAAGAAAACTGGAGCAAGGCTGGGGCACGGCTTGGTTAGTACACGGCAGGAAGCCTCTGGCTCCACCCCTGGCATGCCATAAAACTGGGCAAGATGGTGCACACCTGTAACCCTGGCACTTGGGAAGTGGAGGCAAGGGAGTCAGGAGTTCAAGATCATCCCTGGCTACATGGTGAGCTGAAGACCAGTCTGGGCTACATGAGACACTGAAGGCCAGCCTAGGCTACATGAGACACTACTTCAAAACCAAACCAGCAATGATCCTGGAGCAGAAGCAGGAAAAGGAACAAGAGTGAGAGTATTGGAAAGCAGAGGCATCACATGTTCTAGAAACTGAGAATTTCTAATGTCCTCCTGAGGACAATTCCCAAGTCAGGGGACAGCACAGTCCTGAACACCTGCTGGGATGCAGCTAATGCTTTCATGTGTCTGGAGTACAATAGTCACCCTGAACCCAGGGAGATGCAGGGAGAGATGGCTAACAGAGGGGGTGGGGCAGAAATGTTAGATAAGAATGAGGAAAGAGAAGCTCTGAAGGGCGACTAGAAACCCATTCTTTCAGGTTTCAATATGCAAGAGTGTGGTTGCCATATCGAGGAACCTTCCCAGCTGTTCTAGAATATAACAACAAGCCTCATACTTTGGAAAGAGAACTAGTGTGGCTTGCAAGATGCAGGCCAGTCTCACCTGGACACTTGAGAAGGGGAGTGTGAGTGCTGTGGGTAGGACGAGGTGGGTGCTGAGCTCCAGGAACTGGCTGGCAGGCATTCTGATTAGACACTCTCATATCTACTGTCAGTTTACTCTTCTAGTTGTGTGACCCCCCCCATGACTGTGCATCAAAGCTGCCAGAAACTCTTCTAAGGGGTCACAGGGCCTATCAGTGGGCACATAACTCTGCAAGGGAAATCTCATTATCCTACAGGCTTCACCGACCTGTAGGATACTACTCATCATGCTTAAACCCAGCTCTCAGCTCTTCTCAAGTCTAGTTCCTTCCAACCACCCCATGTGGTCACCAATACTGCTCATTCACAAACACTATTGGGGCCCAACTGCAACCATATTTCCTAGAAAACAATCACTTAGCCATCAGAACAAATTTTCAGCTTTTCCTGCAACTGAACATTGAATACTGAACAGGCCTTGTCAACCTTTGGGACTTTGCTTTTTACAGCCTAGCCAGTAAAAGCCCAGTAAGAGGCTCTGGTCAGAGATCCACAGCTGTAGTCCCCATGCCACCAGCAAATCAAGAGAGTATTGGTGGCCATGGTGGATGGAGTGTCTGTGGTAACTTACCTTCATCATAACCGAGACAGATTAAGGCTACTTATGTCTGGGTGTATAATATGTATGTTTTCGTTTCTCCATCTACCAATATATGTATGTCTATCAGTGTGTCTGTGTGTATGTGCACGCGTGAGTTGTCTACTGTCTCTCAATTAAGTAGGTTTTATTATCTTGATTTTCAATGCTGAGATAAGACCCAAATTCTTGAACGTGCTAGGTAAGTGCTCTACTGCTGAGCTATACCCAGCCCCTATAATATTTCTATTACACACTTTAAAATAAAAAGCCCTCTAATCAAAGACAGGCCATGTTTAAAAAAGTCACACTGCAATTTCTTCTGGTGAGGCCTTTCCTTTGAGTTTTTCCTAAATAATGAAGTCTGAATTCTTAATCTGAGATTCAGTTCTTATCTGTATTCTTTTTATCTCGTTGTATTAAAACAAATTTATCTTCATTTATGTCGCAATTACCTATTAGGGTTGTTAATTTGCTGGAAATGAAGCTATTGTTTAATTGCTCCTATTAATCGGGGATTTAAATGCCGACTGTAATAAACAGTTACCTTCAGGACGGAGCAAAGTCAAGGCTACTGACATTAATTCCAGAATCTTAGAACGAGGGGGATTTTCTGCATTCAGGGACACTGATTTAAAAGAATACTGAATACCCACAAGAGAAACTCAACTGAACAGATACAGTCTGTTAGCTCTTTTGCACATATGTAACAGACTGTACTGTAAAACAATCCATTGTGGCAAAGGAACAGGAAATCACACTGCAGGAAATACGCCCATCCCCCTTTCATAGTGCCACATACAAGACCCTTTAAAATTTAACCTCAAAGTAGGTAGCTGAAAATGGGCATGTTTGGCTTGGCTCGGGTGGCCACCTAAAGCTCTGGGCCAGTGTGGATGGTGCTGCAGACAACTCACCCGGTTCCAGCCTACTAGAGACAACGTCACTGCTCTGAAAAATGACCCTCACTGTGCACCAGCTGGGGACTGCCTTTCGCTGGCTATTTCCAGGTAGGGTGGATGGGGGGCGGGGCTTCAGTGGGCAGGGCTCTGCACCACAAGCTTCTCCCCAAGCTTGCTGGGCAAAATGTGCCCACCAAAGCCAACATGCTCTCCTGGGTGTCCTTCAGGGTCACAACTGAGGGCCCAGCCTGTCCCCCTTTCCAGACGGCCAGGTCTACACATTAAGATGCTGGTGCCTGCCCCTCAGATCTCACATGTTAAGATGCTGGTGCCCCCCAGATCTCACATGTTAAGATGCTGGTGCCCCCCCAGCTCTCACATGTTAAGATGCTGGTGCCCCCACAGCTCTCACATGTTAAGATGCTGGTGACCCCCAGATCTCACACGTTAAGATGCCGGTGCCCCCCCCAGATCTCACATGTTAAGATGCTGGTGCCCCTCCCCAGCTCTCACATGTTAAGATGCTGGGGACCCCCAGATCTCACACGTTAAGATGCTGGTGCTCCCCCAGATCTCACATGTTAAGATGCTGGTGCCCCCCAGCTCTTCCCCCACCTTTCTCAGCATCTCAACTCATATCGGCACCTTCTTGTTTTCTCACAACCACCGCCCTATCCACCCCTGCATTACCATGAGTCCCCTTTGTCAGGGTTCTTCCCATACCCAGACCTTCAGTTTCCCATGTCTCCTGTTTTCTTTAGCTCCCTCATCTCAGTGAACCTTGGCCTCGGTCTGAAAGCCACATCTCCAGCTTGAAGTCCAGCAGGCCCCGAATGGTGTTCTGCTTTCCTGGGCTTTCACTGGTCTAAACTCTAGGTGTGAGCATATCCTCAGGACCAGGCTGGGCAGACAGGTGATGACCACATGACTAGTGTGACTTGGAGCATACAGCCCCCATGCCAATTCCCAGGAAGGTTCCAGAAGGTTCTTAATCATGTTGATGCTCTTGGTGATGCTACTGTTCTCAGCATATTCCTGCTTCAGTTATGTTCTTGATCATGTTGTTGGCTCCATAACTCTCTTAGTAACACTGCTGGTTCTAGAATGCATTTAGTAATGTTGCTGACCCCCAAACACCCTTGTATATTCTTGATTGGTGCTTCAACAGAGTTAAGCAAGTTGATTTCCACCCATGTTTAACATACATGGAGTTGGCCTTCTCACCAGGTTGGACAGCATCCCTCACTCGCTCACTGTTTCATACACTGTTTCATACACTGATGACTGAGATGGTACACATATTGTGGGGTACCTAGGGACATTGGAGACTACCAAACTCAGAGAGACGCTCTGCCAGAAGCACTGGCTGGCCACCGGCATGCTAATGAGTACACTTTATTAACCTTCCATCCAGCCCAAGCATCCCACGGACAAGACCAGACCCTCTGTGTAATTCTTCAGGACTTTGTTTCCTTGACTATCATGAATCGGCACTCAGCATCCAAAGAGTCTCTGCTTCTGTGTGCACAGGGGATAAAGCAAGCTGTAAAGTAGGAAAAGGCAGGGATTGTCTGCGTGGGGGATAAACTGTGCTGTAGAGTAGAAGGAGGCGGGGATTGTGAGCACAAGGGAAATACTGAAAGGTTATAAACACTGCAGAGTAAAACTATGACAAGTAAGAAACATTTAGGCAGATCATGAAATGCAAGGGACATACCAGACCCACGGAGCAAGCAACAGTGAGTTCATAACGAAGAAAGGTTTGGATGTCATGCAGAGCTGCTGTGCATGGCTGCAGCTGCACCAACAATGGCTAACGCATTCCCCGTGAGCCCCGTGAGCCAATCCTCAGAAACAGGATCAGTGAGGAAACGGACATGAGAACCTGATGCTGACCACTGCTCCCAAGGTTTGGAGTCACATGACCCAGGCCAGCTCCACTCCATATCACTGAAGCCTGTAGATAACTAGGACTTGACCTCCAGTTAAGTGTCCAGACCATGGGAAGGAGCATTAGCTTCTTCAAAGATGGTTAATGTAGACAAAACTAGTACATGCTAGGAAAGGCCATCCTAGAGAACCAGGAGGACTGACGTGTGTGGAGGCAGGTGTCAAGTTCCTAAAAAAACCTAGAAGGTCCAACGCACAACAGAGGAGAGACGCTTCCTCTTCCTGTAGACTGGCCTTGCTCACAGACAGACGTCCCAGCAGCAGTCAGCCTTCTATCCTTAGAGCACTTGGTGAAGAAGTGCTCCACCACACACCACACACCACAGAGTAAAACAACCATCGGAACAAGTAGACAGCTGAGCACACACCACAATCCCAGCACTCAGGAGGCTGAGGCAGGAGGATCAGGAGTTTAAGCCAGTATGAGAGTTGGACAGTGATACCTTGTGGGGTAGGAAGGAGAGAGGAGGAGGAAGGAAGCAAGGAGGGAAAGGAATGAGTGAGAAAGAACCACAGGCAGATCTCCAAGCAGCTCACACTGACCTGACTCAAAGGAAGACGTGCTGAGACCATGAACTGAAGGTCCTCCAGAGAGTACACTGCGTGTGGACTGTGCATCCTATAAGCACTGATTCGGGGGTCAGGGAGTGGCACACACCCACACTGATTAGAAACATGGAACATTTCATACACCACACTTAAGCACCGGAAAAGAATCTGTTCAAAAGCCCAGAGGATGATTAACTTCCCCTCTCTCACTTGTCCTCAAGTCAGATGCAAATCAGTGCCTTCTGAGCCCAGGCAAGTGAATATCCCAATAAATTGGCAATACAATTCGGATGGCAGGCAAAGAGCTAAAAGATAAATGGCTTAAACAAAGAGGGGGAAATGAACCTGTCACTTTTCCTCAACTCATCAAGCTGTCTCGCACAGAAGCGATGATCCTGGAGCAGAGCCGCTTCTGACACCCCCAAGCGGAGGCTCCCCCAGGAATTCTTCAAGCTGCAGAATCCTAGCTCACCAGCTACAAGTACAGACAAAAAAAAAAAAAAAACAAAAAACCAAACTGGTCACACAATACACCAACACACTTTTCTCTATTACATCAAAGAAAGCTGGGAGGAAAATATGAAGAGCTATGCTGCCATAAGCAGCCTGCTAGAGATCAGAAAGCCAGTCAGGACTTACTTGCGCGCGCACGCGCGCGCGCGCACACACACACACACACACACACACACACACACACACACACACACACATGTGTACACATATGGCATGCAGATGACCAGGTAAACTACTCAAGCCAAGGCAACAACTCAAAATTTTACAGAGAAACAGATGAGGAAATCAAGGTCAATGGCGCTCAGGTAACAGGCAGAGCTCTAAATAAGGGCATGACACAAAGGCCAGCAGTTGATGTCACCTCAAAAACCTGGAAACAGATAAGGTTCAGTGCAAGCACCAGCTTCCCCTTCAGTGAGTTGTATTAACTATTGACTTTGATTAGTATTGTCCAAGCTCTGGTCTTTGAAGATATCCATGGTAACAGAAAGCTAGCTGATGCAGTCAGACCCATCTCCAACTTCTGCACCAATCTCCACGTAGCTTTAAACTCTCAGGAAAACACAGGCAAGTGAGACGGTTCAGCACATTAAGCACTCACTGCAGAGCCTGGCAACTGAGTTTTATCCCCAGGACACACACCGCAGAGGGAGAGAGCAGACTGACACAAGCTCTCTGTCCTCTGGCCTCTACCGGCGTGCATTCACTTGAGGACATGAGGCCTCTCCTCCCAGTTCTGTTAGGTCTGGGGACAAGTGACAGTGACACACAGTTTACATTATACAATGCATTGTGATGTGATTACAAAGAAGGATGAGGTGACAAAACAGATTTCTACTCGAGCTTCAGCATGGCTTTGTGCATTAAGACACTGCAGCCCCTCCCCTAACACACACACACACACACACACACACACACACACACACACACACACACACACACCCCACACCAATTATTATTACTCAGCCAGCACCACCTAGAGCCCTGCCCTTCCTAATGCCTCACACAGGAATCCTGATGGGGCACTACAGTATGCTGGCCACATAAATGAGATGAGGCAAGACTGTTGGTGCGTAAAGACAGTACCAAGTCTGGTGGCCTGAGTTCAATCGCTGGAACCCACGTGGTAGGAGAGAACTGACTCCTGCAAGCTGTCCTCTCAGTAGGAGTACATGGTACACATGTGTGTGCATACATGCATGCATACATACAAACACACACTACAATAATCTTAAAAAGTGACAAGGCCTCTGGTGAATTGAAAGAGTCCAATAAAATAAAGGATGTAAACTTCTATAGAATTAACATGAAAAACCTCAACATTTCTCCTGAATGGACTGCAGCTGTCAAAGAGTTAAGCACATAGTGGACAGAAACTTTCTAACATTTCTCTCCTTTAATGAGAAATTAAGTTTATCAACTGCCATTGTAATTACGCACAGCACCTCAGGTAATTAAAAGGGATCTAAATCTAATTTTATTTACATTTAGAATACCTGAGGTCATCTCCGATCAAGACTTCACATTCGTGACTAATAATACTTGACTGTTAATTAGAGTTCAGCAGAGAATGCTGATTGACTTTGAATCTGTAATCACTGTAATCAGTGATTTAGCAACACCCAGGGTCCGAGGAGCTCTTCCTGGAACACAGCAGTCCATACAATTGACAGGTGTCCTCCAGAGTCACTGGGACTTCTAACTCAGGAAGTCTTGGAAGAAGAGGGGACTCTAATTATATTGTGAGTTTCTACTTGTAAGAAAACATCTCATATTAAATATAAATTAACCTGTCTTTGTATGGGATGGCTATGGTAGTATTTTAAATACACTGTTGTGTTGAACTGGCCCCATAATGTTTATAATACAAGTTTTTAGAGTGCAATGAGCATGCATTTCTGTCCCCTGTAGACTTGATGATGGCAACATGTTGCTATGTCTACTTTATTGCATACCCACACATCCATCCTTCATTCCTCCATCCTTCTCACCGTCTCCCTCACTCCACTGTGTGACACATATCAAGCCTCATTTGGGCTTTAGTTCATTCCAAAACATTTCACTGCAGCCACAAATAAAAGGTCATGAAAGCTCTAAGACCAAAAGATCAACCCATGTCATGTCTTTATCATGTCTTTCTACTCAAAATCTTACGTTAATCTATCCCAAGGAAATATCCGTTATCAACAACAACAAAAACAATTAACAGTGACATTGGGGATAGAACCCACAGGGAAATAGAGAATCTCCAGGGTCTGTGGTGGTTGAGGCCAGCCTTAGAGACTTACGGGCCAGATCACCACACTGCAACACCAACACAAACACAAATCCAAGAACACACTCGTAGGTCACAAAAAATACCACCATTTCCTTCCTAGTTTAAAATATCAAAAGCTAAAATCAAACAGACAATTTGCTGAATACAAGTGCAGAGAGCTGCCCCAGGGTGAGGTTTATGCTATTTCCCAACACAAGCACACAGACTTCAACACATCTCTAGGCTGGCCTAGTGCTGAACACTGAAGACCATCCGTGTCAGGGTGCTGTTCTCTGCCATTTTGGGGTCTCATTTACAAAGCAAAGAGTACTTTTATGAAGTGATTCAAAGAAAGCAGGTTTCTCTTTGGGTGGGTTGGAGTCCTTCCATTCATTCAGTCGCATGTCACAATTTACAAAAATATTTTAAATTGTTTTTAATTACATGTATATGCTTGTGTGTGTGTATGTGTGTGCTCGTGCGTGTGAATATGCTCTCAGAGTCCAGAGAAAGGGTTGGATCCCTTGGAGACAGGCAGTCACTAGTCACCTGACATGGGTGCTGGGGACAGTACCTGCTCATAATTGTTGAAACATTACTGCAACTCCAAGGCATTTCACAGACTAACAAATTCTTCACACACCAGCTTCTGAGACTTCTAAGACATCATCATGAACAGAAGTGAATCAGTAGAGCTTGCCTGTGCTGGTTATTACCCCAAACACTTACTTAATGCTGCCTCAGACTCCGACAATGTGACGGAAAGTAATGTTCTCCCTTCATGGGGTAACTTAAAAAACCGTCCGTGGATGAGACACGCCAAGTGAAAGGCAAATTACAGCCGGGAAATGTAATGTGGTTAACGATCACACTGTCAAACCAAGTTCAGGGTACTGGGCAGCCAGTGAGTTTTTTCCTTGCCTTCCAAAAATGCATGGAGAAAAAATGACAAAGGAACCATGTGCCTTTGTTTCTGAAACAGATATCTCTTTTCATGAAAAAGGTATTAAAGGGGGGATTATAGATATGTAGAATATCCATGCCCCCCTTCAAATACACTGAAATACTCAACAGTCATGCTCTGAGTCATGGTCCATTGAAGCAGGGAGCCCCTACCTCCCCCCCTCCTTGCAACTTCTCTGGAAGTTTGTGCTCTGAAAGGCCAAATCCACAACAGCAAAGGGATACAGTCCAAAGAGTAGCCCAGCAGCACTGGGCCTTAGTGAAAGGGAGCCACACAAATGATAGGCATTTCTTTAAGCCTCCTTGAGCCATTAAAATAACTCAGAACTCCAAATTTGGGGGGGGGGAGAGAGAGAGAGAGAGAGAGAGAGAGAGAGAGAGAGAGAGAGAGAGAGAGAGAGAGAGAGAGAGAGAGAGCGCACCTGCTGCTTGGGTTATTTTTAACTTGCTCGTACCTTCTGTGCAATGTGAGGGCCTTACCCTCTCCCAGCCACAGAAGCGATGGTTAGCATCTGGCTTGTCAAAGCCTCTAGATGCCTAAGACAAAGCCAACCGGGGAGGAACAGGCATCCAATGAAACTAGGGCTTCGTTTGGGGAGCACAGCTCAGTATCCAATAGAGGCACAAGTCTTCTTGTGTGCCTTTCTGGCCTTCATAAGCATCTAACTGTCATAACATCTATAATTCAGCATAGAAAAGGCACCGTAGAGCATTCATTATCAATCTTACAAAACATATAAGGCTCCTCTGCACCTCAATCATTTGCTAACAGTTACAATAAGATTGTATTAAAAATTTAAACTGCCCTACTTAAGCAATTTACCTTCAAACGTCCATTTCCAGGGAATGAGTCCGAGGGACATGAATGTCGAACCCTTGCTCAGATTTATTGCGCCAGAGAATATTTCTCCTGATAACGCTCTGACGAGTGAAGTCTAATGACTTTAGTTTTATTACTTTTTAAGCACTTAATGGGAAAATTTAGACATTTTCACAAGACTAAGCTTCAACACGAATGGTACCTTTAAAAAATGACAGGCAGAGGCAGGTCTGTGAGATTGCTACAGACACGGCCGGGCTAGCGCAATTGAGAGATTTTAAGGCAGTGACTAATACAGCAGTCTTGCCTCTGCCATTATCAGTTTGAGCACCCCCCCTTCCTGCTTTTGTTTTAAACTATCTTAAATAATAGCCCAGAGAATATTTAGTAAAGTCTAGCTGTGGAGAATTTTATCATTATACATGTAAAAATTTAAAGCCATTAAAAAAGCCCACAGTATTTAATCTTTTCCCTTGCACTTATAAACCACCTTCCGTGTGGAAGTTACAGGGCAAACACCGTAATTATCTCAGTGTCATTACCCAAGCCCTGGTCAGTTCTGACTGCTTCTACCACCAACCACCTGACAGCAGGAAACCCACCTTTGAAACATGGAGAACCAAATATGAAAGTTTCCTTTCACTCCAAGTCATTTCCCTCGGCTTCAGCCACAGCTGTGATCACCGGCTTCAATTAAAGCAGAGGCAGGGATCCTATCAATCATGGAGGGCAATAAATTTCTTATCTTTCTCATTAGCTACCCCGTCGCACAGCTTAAATATAAACATACCTTGCAACAGAACTGTAAATTACTCAGCCCTTGGTGGCTCTGCCCAGCGTCGCAAGAAGCAGGAGTGATTTGAGCAGAATCCGAGCACGATCACCACACTAAAGCTGATTTACACACCTCGGAAAAATAAAAAGCCTGCGAGAGTCACAGTGACAGCAGATCTCTTTCAGTTTGTTTATTTGGCTTAAAACTGGTAATGACCTGTCTTTATTAGTATGACTAAGTTTTATGTGCAAAATCCAATTTTCTGTAGAAATATTTTTGCTGCATCTGCCAATAACATCTCTTGCAGTTACCTGTAGCTATTAATTTTTAAAAAGCTAAATTCCTCAACATTTTTTTTAAGCTTCAAATGGGGGAAAGAGTAGAAAACCAACGAACCCTTTTTATTCCCCCTAGAGAGAAAATGGAATACAAGTGGATCCAGAGATAGCTGCAATGGCTGTGGGAGGGGCTCCCGTAGAGGCCATTACTCAGAGTCATCTCAACAGTTTTCACGTATTTTCTCCAATCCTGTAAGAAGATGTGGGCTGTGGGTGTACATCTCTCAAGTGCAAACTTCCTTCAGAACACAAGTAGTCTGTAATCTTACTGCTGAGCTGAGGCTAAGGGGTGAGCAGCTGTCACTGAAAGTAAAGCCACTTGTGCCTCAGGTGTGAGCTTCCAGGTTCCTGGTAAACCACATCCCATGTTCCTAGATTAATTAATTAAAACAGAAGCAGTACAGGAACTTGTCACCACCTTCAGCCCACAAGGCAGCCCAGGTTTCTGCTGATCACACCTGAACCCATGCAAGGCAGGAAATTCAAGGCTAGGCAAAGGACAGCCCTGGCTGTGACAGCACTGCCACCTAGTGGCCAGCACTTGACTTACCTGGCATAACCAAGGAGCAACTGGGGCTGTTTTGACAGCCCCAGAGGACACATTACAAGTAACAAGCTGAGATAAACACCAGAAGCCAGGTCAGGCCCAGTCAAGCCCCAAACCAAATGCTACCACCTTGATGGAGCTGACGGTGTGTAACCAAGGGCTTGAGTCAGCTGTCATTTGACATCCAAAGCACTCATCATCTTCAAGAAGCTGTGATTTCTTCAGCTACTGACTCCTTTCTGACTAATGGAGTTTTCGGTGAATACATAACTTACATGTGGCCTAACAACAGTGGCCAGTGGGACAGAGAACCCTGGACACAGAACTGTCAGTGTGGCAATTTATGACCAGTGTGAACTCTGGCAGGAAGCTGACCTTTCAATGCCTCACAGATACACACAGTATCGGTATGAGACACAGCCTGGTGGTGATGACGTGGAATGGCACACAGAATAAATGTGGTCCCTGCATACACACCAGGCAGGCAACTGTCATCACCCTTTCTCTGCACCAGGCTTCAGCAAGTGCTGAAACAAGTACATTATGGCCTCCAAAGTAGGAGCCTGGACCTTGTCCAGCTCAGCAGTCCCGGCTCCAGATGTAAGACCTGAGATAGGTGGAAACTCGGAAGACATTTCTGTAAAACCCTAGTATGCTGCTGGGACCCACTAGGGGCAAGAGCAAGCAAGGCTGGGGAGAGAGGATTCAGAAAATGAAGCACGGCCTCACCGAGAGTGGGGCCGTGGATGAGAGCATGCAGACTCTCGAGACTAACGACTGGCCTCCACCCAGGAGGTGCCCTCTGATTACACCTGCATCACAAAGCCCTCTGGATAACTGGGAAGAAGGCACTGAAATGAAATGTGTGAATCCACACAAGATGGACAAAGCGGGCCTAGGGAGGTGGGCATAAAATGGAGTCAGGGCTGCCTAGTGGTCTAACTTAGGTATCAGAACAGGGAGCTACCATCTCTAAGGGGCCAAGGTACCCAGAGTCACTCTGAGACACCCAAACCCTGGCCTAGCACACAGTCTGAGTTGGGAGAACCCTGAGAGCCCTGGTGAATCATGGTGGGAAGGCAGAGGGTATAGTGAGGATGGGCACCCACAAACCCACCACCCATATGTAACAAATACAAATGTTTCCCGGCTCTGCACTTGTCAAGGGAATCCTTCGGCCTCAGGCAGATGAGCACCTCTGCCTTGGGCATAAGGACACACACCCTTCCCAAGAACATTTCTTACATGACCACTAGGCCACCAGTCACACTCAGAACAGGTGTGAAAAGGTGTATGCATCCCAGTTTGTGAGGCCAAGGCCACACGGAAGAGCACTAGTGGGTAGGACCGGGTCTGGCAGGGCAGGCGGTAGGTACAGGTGCCACATTCTGCCCTGCAGAAGACGATGAAGCAGGCACCAGTGCAGGGCACTGCAGTCTGCTGAAGGGGTGCTGAGTGTGCTCTTCATCTGAACACAAGCTGCCCTGTGCCACAAGGGCAAGTGTGGACATGGAGAGAGGGAGCCAGGAGGGACTCTCACAGGGCACACTGCTTCTCTGTGGTGGCTCTGCGCCTGCTATTTCTAGGACCTCTGCAGCTCTGTTACGCTCACTTCCCTGCCAGTCCCAGACTGTCTGCAGCAAAGCCACTGCCAGATGGGCTAAGATGACCACAGCCCAATCTTTTCTCTTTAGTGCTTCTGACGGTGGAGAAAGCAGAAGGGGATCTGGGCAGCGGAAAGGCTGATGGAACAGGATTCTGGAACGAGGCTCTGAGCTGGTGCCGGCACCTGTGTAGGTCGGGGTTGGCCAGCTGCACTAGGTCTCTGGGATAAAGGAAGCCATGGCAGCTTCACGCAAATGAGCACCAAGTGTAATCCTGGAAGGGAGGTGGCTGTGCCCGGACAGGGAGGAGGTGTCCTGGCTCCAAAGGCGGCCTTCTCTAAAGACTGTCACAGAGAGTGACTAAAGTCCACCCAGTGTGGGTGTTGGGGACACCCACCTCCAGTCCCCTGAAAGAGCAGCAAGTGCTCCTAACTGGTGTGTCATGGCTCCAGCACCTCCACTTTTATTTTACAAGTTTTAGAAATCGAATAGAAGTGCAGTAATCATAAAATGTTAGGTCAGGACTGTAGCTCAGATTTTAAAGTGCTTGCCTGGCATGCATACAGCTCTGGCTTCTACCCCAGAACCACATAAACCAGGCGGGGTGGCACACGTAACCCTGACACTCAGGAGGATGAAAGGTTGGAGGACACCCAGATACAGAGCTGAGGCCAGTCTGGGAGACGGGAAAACCTATCTCAAAGAAACTAAAACAAAATGTTATGTCTAGTGGCGGGGTTCAGAGACCATTTTTATTGGCGCCTTTATTATCTTTCCTAACATTTTAATTGGAAAAGTGCCAAGATGCCTCAAAGCAGATGCAAAATACACACAAATCTACTGACATCTATTTTACTAGAAATAAATGTGAATTTCAACTTTGAAAGACGTAAGGATACGATGACATCAGCAGAGACTAAAGTCTTCTTGCCTCCTGGGGCCAAAGAGTCACTCGAGTGCCAACCAGTGTGAGGCGGCAGGTGACTCAGCTGCTATTCATACAGCAGGCTTTTAAAACCTACCCCGACTCTGCAGGTGGTGTTTTACAGCAGCTGCCTTTATATATCATTTCATTCCTTAGTACCTCCCCAACAGCCCAACTTTTACAATCATGTCAGTATTCTCCACCATGACAGCAAAAGAGAATCCAGAATGAGAATGAATGGTCTATGTAAATGCCTCTGGCACCCCCTAGTGGCAGCTCACTAGATTACAAAGGCACTGGACCCTGCCTGCATACCTTGGAGACTCTGTGAAGAAAGAAAACTGCCTGTGTGGGTAGGTGGAAACAGTCTGCATGCTGGCTATAGCCAGTTAGTCCAAGAACTCAGGGTGCTAAAATATTCCGATTATACAAAACACAAAGAACTTGAAGCATTTTGGTTCGATACCAGGTAAGATCTTAACCACAGCAGGTTAAGGACATGGCTCTGTCTACTGACCTGCCCCTCAAAATAACAATAATAACCTTTTTTTTGTTTTTGTTTTTTGTTTTTTCAAGACAGGGTTTCTCTGTGGCTTTGGAGGTAGTCCTGGAACTAGCTCTTGTAGACCAGGCTGGCCTTGAAATTAAACAATTTTTAAGTCTTTACTCTTCACTGCAATGACATGCTGGAGACGGCTGCTCCAAACATGGAAGAACAAGGTATAACTGGATGCTTACGGTGGTGTGGGGAGGCGCTTTAGTGTCTGGAGGGAGTGAGGCCACAGTCATGGTCACTGTCACAGTCACAGTGTTAAGGGGCTCTGACTGAGACAGACCTAGCACTTATCTGGCTAGCTGTGTGTATGGAGAGGAAGCAGTTCCAGGGCTGCTGGAGTCAACACCAAGCACAACACAGGGAGCACCGTCTCTGAGGCTGTTTCTCTTAGCTCCTCCAGGGAGCACTGGAGGAAGCACATCACTTCTGGGGGCTCAGCTGGATTCCAAAGCTCCCAGCTGTATGCAGGCCTGGGGACCATCCCTGTACACGCTCTGGGGAACCCAGAAGTACACATCTACAGGAGCAGGAGGTCGCTGTGTGTCACACACACCTTTCCTACCTGAGACACTGACTGCTGCTGCCTCTTATAAACACAACTGGTGCTGGGAAATGAACTGATTTTCCTATTAAGGAAAGACCTATGTAAAACAGTACTTGATTTATCTCTTTGTCTATAAGCCATATGAAGACAAACAATTTGGACAGATGCACAGAAAGACAGCTGCAGGAGGAAACCCAGATGTGCACAAGCTCCAAAAAGGCTGTTGGATACCAAAGATTGGTGGCTCCAGTCTGTGATCCCAATGCTCAGAGCCCTGAAATAGAAAGGATGAAGCTCAAAGCCAGCCCGGATGAGAACATGGCCAGCATTGCCTAGAGAGTGAGATCCTATCTCAAGAAAACAAAACAGGGCTTAAAATTTGTAGGTCTATAATTCAGCTAGTCCTCAGTTCTCACTTCTGGCAGAGCAGGAAAACTACGCCGTGTAAGAGGAGACCAATAGCTGTCCTACCCACTCATGGAACCAAAGCCAAGGCCAGCAATCATAGCACAGGAAAGCGCTACATCTGCCAAGCAGGTGACACGCACCTGCATAGACGCCGTGCCTTTGAAGGCACTGCCACTGAGCGTCCACGCCAGTGATGTAGCTTTTCATTCCCATGGCTCATATCCCACACCCCCTGTGGTTTCTATCTTTGGGGACAATGAACCATATCTCCTTACTCTCCTGCTCAGAGCTTCACAGTACACTTTTCTTTTGGAGAAATGAATGTGTAATCCACTCTTCGTGGTTTACTTTGCTTGAATCAGGGAATAATGGAATAGCGGTTTTCATAGTGTACAAATGGTTCAACCCCAAAAGTCACACTAATCCCAGAATCCAGAGCTCATTTTAGGGAGATACCAGTCATCTACTCCAAGCTCCTCAACTCCTGTCACTCTGAGTCACAGAAGAAACCTTCACGATAAAAAACTTCCCAACTTAGAAGGTCAGTATGAGGATCACAGTTAATTCTCCTCTGTGAACTGGGCAAGTGGAGTGCTGCCAATCAAGCATTTGTAGATTGTGCCTTAATGAATAAAGATTATTTAGGACAGAAGGGTAGAGAAGTTACCAATCACAAGACCTCAAACAAGTGGGAAAACATCAGCTACAGATTGTGACCGCTCCTGACTGTCCTGGTTAAGTGACATTTCCTTATTCTTTTGATCATCGCCTCCATGGAGGGCTAAATAGGTCAAAAAGCACATCACTGTTCAATCATTCTAAAAACATTAGGAAGAGCAGAGCGCCATAGCATTATGAACAGATTATGAACAAAAATAAAAGCCATTTGTATGCATTAATGATACATCAAGCTAATTCAAGCTGGCAAAAGTCATTAGGGGAAAATCCTGGGGCAAAACATGGTACTGATGCCGAGGCACAGACTTGGATTAAAATAACCATTTTCTATGTCATTGATAAAATTAATTCTATGAGCCTGGGATGAGTCTTAACATGAAAATCAAAACAGAGAGCAGTTGCTAATAGTGTGCTTAATGATCGAATTCTGGCAGCGTGAGAGTTGACACAGACATTTCTGCAGATACGAGCATCCAAGTACAGAGCGTTTCCCAGAAGAGGCACAGCATGATGAATCCCAGACAAGTGGTGACAAACTGTCAGGACAGACCATGGCCTCCATTTCTATACCACCCTCCATGCAATCAAACAAAAAGTTGCTTTTGTCTCTGCCTGCAACAGGGCTCCGCTGTCTTCCTACTGTGTGCCACTGTAGCAAACGCTGGGGATGGTGAGCTTAGGAAGAAGAAAGGTTGATGTGGGCTCAGTTTCAGAGTTGTACTCATGGCTAACTGGTCTCATTGCTCTGCCCTCAGACGAGGCTGGCACGTCCCTCTGGGAGCAGGTACTGAGTCACGTGACTAGAATGGAAATGAAAGCAGAAGGTACCATTGTCTCACCTTCCCTTCAAGGTCTTGACGCCCTCTTACCAGGCCCCAGACCCGAAAGGTTCCAATTTTCCAGTAGTGAAGCTGCTGGCCAAGATGTTAACATAGGGCTACCTCCAGGACACTTCAGATCCAAAGAAAGACAGAAAATGCCTTTCCTCAAGAGTGACCCATGACGAGATGTGAGGCTCACAAGCATGTTACAGTCAGAGTAGGGTACATTGTAAGATCCTGTCTTCAAACAAAACCAAAAGAACCGGAGCTGTCACTCAGCTCTGGGTTGATATCCAGTACCACATAAAGGAGGCATAGAGGCTTGCACCTATAATTCCAGCACTTGAGAGGTGGCAGGAAGAGGATCAGGAGGTTAAAGTTCATCCTCTGCTACATAGTCAATTCAAAGGCAGCCTGGACTACATGAGACCCTGTCTCCAAAAGAAGAAAAGAATGACCTGACCCAAATCATTAAGGCAGCAGCTGTTGTCTGGACCACAGACATTAGCAATCATTACAACAAGACCCACTGAAACATGTCCATTTGCATGGGTGACTTTAGACAAATCAGCTAATAAGCTAAGGAATGAGTTCTTTAAAAGGCCATCCTCTGAGCCCACTAAACAGTCCAATGGACCAGAGATAAAAATGGCAGCTCCAATAAAAATGGGCATATTCACGACTGAAATGATTGAAATAATAACATCCAGAAACTCTTGGCTTGCTCAAGGATGATCACCTCAGACAAATCCCAACTCACCCTGGAAAAGTTCAGTGTCACTTGAACTAATGTCATCCTAACATAAGCCTATTACAGAGCATATCAAAATCTCCACCAGACACGTGGCTACTCCAAGGGCATGAGCTTAATTACAGCATAACATGGATGTCGGGATTTTAGAATTAAAAAAAAAAAAAAAAAAAAGAAAACCTATTCGAGGTTTTTTCCCCTCCTTTTCATTTTTAGAGTCTCTGGATATATGTTTTATTACACAAAAGCTTATGTTTGAGTGTTGATACTAGTTATTCAGTCTGTGGTTGAACCCTCTCGTATGAGGCTACTCTAGGTTAGGAAAGTTACTGGATTTGAAGGTGCACATGCATACAAAGGTATCATGTCTGATAAAAATGGTCTCTGTAAAATGTGTATGTATGCAAGGGCTGGAGAGGTGGCTCAGTGGATAAGAACATGGCCTTTGAACCCATGTTCAATTCTCATTACCTATGTGGTAGTACAAACCATCCGTAACTATAGTTCAAATGGATTTGAAACCTTCCTTTGGCCCCTACAGGTACCAGGCATGAAAATGGCACATAGACATACAAGATCCACACACACAACAATAAAAATTAATTAAATCACATATACACAAGCTACAGCACAGAGAGAAGAGAGGTCCACTCTGACCTACTAAGCTTTCTCCCACCTACGGCTGGATCAGACATGAGCAGGAGACCGGTCCCCCGGGGGAGGGCTCCTGAGCCATGGGACTGCCTGGGAGGCAACCTGCTGATTCTCATTTCTATCGGATTGTACTGTGTGAGGTGCTAAAGAAAGCCACAGACACTCACTGTTGATAGTGACAAGGTGGCCACCACACATCTTAGGAAGCATCTGAGGAGGCTCGCTGGCTAACTCTAGAGTTGACACGCTTTCTGTCTCTCTTCCCACTCCAGCAGTGTACGGCAGCTTTCTGCCTCCCTCTTGGTAAGTTCTGAGATGCCAGACCCCTTTAACCAAGTGTCACTGAACATCAGACCTGCTCCATCCTGCCCCACCACAAAGCCAATCCTTACTGTTGTTTAGGAGACCCTAGTCCCAGCTAGGACAAGTCCAGGGGTTTCAACACTGAGGATCAGTGATCACTGTGGGGGACAGGAGAATTGGGGGTGACATGGAAAAGTGTAGGAATGTACCAGAAATGCCAACTTTGTGGGACACCAGAGGTATCACGTAACAATGGGAAAACCAAAGAGAGCATGTTAACAGAGCCTGGCCCATTAGCTCCCCTTTCCAATTAGATTCAATGTCTCAAACACTTCCAGGTCATCTATGGCTGGCTAGCTTGCTTCCAAAGACTGAAAAAAAAAAATCTTACTTTAATGTATGGTTTTGCCAAAACACATTTAGCTTTTCATAAACAAAGGAGAAAACCAACAGTAACAGAAATAGCTAAGTAATAACCCCTCTGCCTCCCAAATGAGGATGAAGCTGACTACAAGAAAGGATTAGGCAGGCCTGAGTGACAGCTCTGAAACAGTGCCAACAAAGGGCCACGGCATCAGAGTAACAAAATGGGCCTGAGATTCTGTCTCAGGCCCAGACAAGGACCTGCACTGATGCTACAGCGGTGTCATCAGGCTACACAGCGCAGCTGCCCTGCTCTGGAGCCTCAGCAATTAGGACAAGGAGGCTGCAGATGTATGATACGGGGGTGTTTCTATGTGTACCAGGATGCTCAAGTGGGAGCAGTAGATATAAGGTAAGCTGAGGCCTCCTATGTACCCCATAACCAGGAAGAGGCAGTGACTTCTCTCAGCACAGGTTCCCAACCAGTATTTTCATACAGGTGAGCTGTCACTAGGCAGGGACAGAGGTAATAGAACGGCTAAGAACTGCTTTCCCAAACAGTAACTGAAGTATAAATGAATCCCTGATAGGATGGCGGAGTTAAATTAGATAATTGTTGCACAGCTTCCCAGAATAAGGACACTCTGACAGATGCTTGTCAGCCACCATGATAGGTATCAGGCCACACAGGAAGGCCTGGCAAGTGAGGGCCAGGACCTGACCAAGGGTGTTCAGAACCTTCTGATCTCTAGAAGCAGGCACTCAGCTAGGTAAGCCTGTGATCCTGTCCAGGGCTTTCCAGTCCTTCAGTCAACTTGGTCAGCTCATACAGGTGCTTGGGCCATGCAACAGTGAATGTGAACTTTGCTGTGTGTCAGAGTCCACAACTTGGAAAGACCACAAGTGTTACCTTGTTAATCTTTACAGCTCCCTGGTTATGAGGGGAACAGCCAACCCCAGTGCAACTCATGCCATGAGGCTGACAGCAGGGTGGCTGCAACTGTGTGCTGCAGGCTGAGGTGCCTAAGGAGGCCCAGGATGCATGGGAATGGGGAAGGAAGTCAGGCCCCAGAGACACCATGCTGGTTCTCAGGGCATCTTCAGCTTCCTTGGATTTGGCACAGTTTCTGTTTTCGGAGTGTCATGCTGCCTAGGCTAGCCTCAAACCTGAAATGTAGCTAAATTCCTGGTCCCCCTGCCTCTACCTCCAAGTGCTGAGGTTACACTGGTGTGCCGCCACACCTGGTTGATGGAGTGCTGGGGGTAGGTTTTAGGGCTTCATGCATGTTACATAGGCACTCTGCTGAGTAAACTGCGCTCTCGGCCCCTGTCCCCAGACTGTATCACTGGCACCAAGTTTTCTTCAGGGCTTTTGACATTTACCCTTCTGTCAGGACCCCAGCCTGTCCCAGTCTGCTCCCCGCCAATCTCCAACACAGAAGCAAGGGGACAGAAGTGGCTTGCCACATGGAGATTAGACCAAAGGGCTTCAAATTGATTTTCCCCAACTGCCACCAGAGCTAGGAACTTTCTTGGAGTACCCTCCTAAGACCTCAACTCTAAGCCCACTTAGAATTTCTAGTCCCCGAGGCTAGAGGCCACCGCTTCTTTTTGTCCTGTGTTAATACAGGTTTTTTTCATAAACTACAGCTGGCATCACCATTGGTGACATGAATATGCCCCCTTTGGTAGGGCCAGAAGCTCTGGCATGAGAATTACCCCCGCCCACCGAATTCTACTTTCCTAGAGGTGGGAAGTCAATAATAATTCAGTAAGATAAAACAGCTCCTCAGGCTGGCCACACTCTTAGCCTCCAGGTTTAACTTTACTTTCCGGGGTTCAAAGTTGACTCTCTCAGTTTAATCTCCCCAGGGCCAAGTGTCAAATACTTAATTTTCCCTTTCATCTTAAAGACAGCCTGAGCAAGAACAAGCAGTTACAAGCAAGAATCTGCATACGGTGGAGCGGCAGAGCTCTTAGGAGCTGTGTATCTATGCAGGGCGGGCTGCAGTGTGACACACACATGCCATCGAGGACTGTTCCACAGTGTCCCCTCCTCTTCCAAACACAGCTCTGAAAGGGGAACCAGGAGCTGCCCCATGCCACAACACTGACGCCTCCATACTGCACGGTGGGCTTCTGTGCCCGCAGCCATGTGTAGCTGCCTGCTCTTCCACAGTGGGAGTCTGTGTGTCCCAGGGCCCGGGCGGCCCCAGGCTGGGCACTTACCGTCCTGGAAGACCCGTTCCACGTTGAGCCCATAGGTGGCGCACGTCTCGTAGTAGGTGCAACGCTTCAGGTCGTTGGAGAGCTTCCGTGCCCTGGCATCATCGATGACCCTCGGGTTGGTGGAACTTATGGCATCTGCAACAGACAAGGCCAGTGTGCTCATTCACGATTGCTTCCCACAATTCCAGAGCCCATGAGACTCAAACCTGCCCCCCAGCCAGGTTGCTTTCCACAGTTCCGGGGGCCCCTGCAACTCAAAAACCATTACAGCCAATGCAAATATCATCCCTCCCAGAAGCTGAAATTATGAAAATACTTCACCCCAAAATAATAAGCTCAAGCTACAGAATGGTGGGGGGCAAGGAGGCCCACACTTGTCCTGACATTTGGGAGGATTGAATTCGAGACCAGCCTGGCGAGACCCGTAAACCTATCCTTTAGGCTTGGTGTGTCTCAAAAAAAAAAGAAAAGAAAAGAGAAAAGCAAAACCAATGTGTGATTTGGGACTCGCAGTGTCCATGTGACAATACTGTCCCCAACAGAGGTTCCTCAGATACAGTCCATGAGAGAATTCTTCATCTGTCTTGCCGGACAAGTAAGTGCAACTTACAAGGAGGGAAAGTGGTCCCTTATAAAGGTCTAAACATTCCTTTAAGTAAGTTAAAAGGAAAACAATTAGAAACCATAATTTCTCAAAGCCTGTGTCTAATTTGGGAAGCACAGGCCATCTAGCCCCCACCTCACTCACATTCTATCCAGCCTGGGGCCCCATCAATCCCACAGCTGCTCCACACACAGATAGATGCAGTTCTGCCTGGGTGTCACAGAGGTGCCTCTGGGCCTGCAGCTCAGCTCGGCTCTACCTTGCCCCATCTTGCACCCACTTTAATTTGGCAATTTTCCTAATCCTGTTTCTCCTTCTATTTGCAAGTCTTTGGGGGTAGAGCTGGCCTAATGAGCACTGAGGGGCCCCTCGCTCACCCATGTGTCCCTGCTATGAATAGGCATAGCATCCAGCCCTGAGCTCAGTAGCTCTCCCAACATTGGCCTCCTACAGGCTAGGTATTCCTAAGGGTGGATGGCTCTTCAGTCCTTTCTCACACCTTGACAACCTCTGGCCTCTAAAACCCTATACCCCAGCCAGCAGAAAAGAAACCTCAGATACTTTCTCAGACACCTGAGTAGCCTTACCGCCTATGTCCCTAGTGGTGGCATAGATGTCTCAGGAGCCCATTGTGCACAACTCAGCACACGGCTGCTGACAGCAAATCATGGGAAAGCCACACACACAGTCGAGCTTCCTGCCAGGTGCTCTGTGTCCCTTAGCCTATCACTAGCAAGGTCTAAGCAGGGCCTGAGAATAACTGGTTCCACATTGACATGCCAGAGATAAAAATAAACCTCAATCAAGGTCAGGTTCTGTGTCCTGTGTCCACTGACTGACCTTGACATGTGACTACATGCCTTCTACCCATTCCTCAATTTACCCTCCCAGAGCACTGAGAGGCGAACAGGGCCACCTGGCCACAAGTAGCTCTGGTCTAGGTGGGTGTGGACCCAATGCCTGGGCTCTTACTCTACTTCTCCACCAACAGAAACAAATACCGGTGTGCATGAGAAAAAATGCAGCAATCAAATCGGCTCTTTCCAGTCCAGCTGCGAGCCATGAGTCACTGAGAGTCCACAGTGGGAAAGCATCTTCTCAAATGCAGGTCCACAAGCCTCGTTAGACACCGGGCCAGCTGCTGGGAATTGCCAGGCCAGCCACAGGGGAAGCACTCATTCAGAATTCCTCTCTCCTACTCCAAGACAGCTGTGGGGGAAACCTGCCTGGGACACAATGGCTTTAAAACGCCATTTGAAGACCTCCCAGAGCAGACACCTGAGCAATGCCGCCCACTGCCATTCTCCTTAGGTACACAAATGCACAGGTGCTCCAGTCCCTTCCATGAGACGGTATGACACTTGAATACTCTATTATCTGCCTGCATACTTCAAGTCATCTGGGTTACCTACGATGTCTGTACGGTTATATGCACTGTGTACAACACTTATGAGTTCAGTATTGTTGACTTCTTAAAAACCACCCCCACCCCACTCTTCAGATAGGGTCTCACTGTGTATCCCTAGCTGGCCTGGAAGTTGCTACAAAGATCTTGAACTCAGGAGATCCACCTGAGTGCCACTATTAAAGGCAGGGGCCTCCACACCAGATGTCATTTTCAGACAGTCTAATTCTGTAGTCCAGTCTAGCCTTTAGTGGCTACCCGTCTTCCGCAACCTCCCTAGTGCCAGGGTTACAGGTGTGACCACCTCACACACATCTTTAGCATTGGTAAGCCTCTGTGGTTGGGCCTCATGAAGACAGGAGGGCTGACTTCTACAGGAAGAGCCAAGGCACTGTCCCCAGGTGACCAGCAGAGGGAGCCATAGGAACAAAGATGTCTTCTTTTTGCTTTTAGGTCGGGTTGCAGTTTTGATCTGCAGGTTTCAGAAGCAAGAGAGACCACTGGCTGGTCACTGCATGCATCAAAACACAGAGAGAAATAGTGTTCTCCATGAAAATGTAACTCTATTATTTTACAAGTGACAAACTGAGGACATACAGTCTGTCCATCGATACGCTGCTTCTCAAACTCTGCCCATAGAGACTTGACTGCACTTCAACTGGTAAATACCAGATTTACCAGTTCCAACAGAAATAACAAAAGCAATTCAAAATTAAGAAAAAAAAAGGGGAGGGGATACTACAATTTTGCTTAAAATCTTGGCTGGACTCCAGTGGCCGACTTCATGAGAGCAAGTCTTTGACCAGGAGTTGCTGGGTGGAGAGGGAGAGACCATGAGGCCCCGGGAAGCAGAAAGGGCGAGGCAAAGCTCAGCTGTGTGTCAGAGCTAATAGTAATTTAAAGGGGTACTAAAAGTCACAAGAAATAAGGTATTTGTTTTAATAAAAATAAACAGTAGCAACTAGATTAAAAGGTGTCTAGTGCAAAAGGCAATTAAGGCATCATAACGTAGACAGCATGGGCAAGTGGGTCTTCTTCCTAAAGCCCCTGGGCTGCTGTGGGGGGCGGGGCAGGTTTCTGTCTGAGGTTGACTGACTTCTCCATTGAACCAATCAGGAAAAGCCTCACCATCCCCCACCCCCCCACCCCATTGCCAGCTTCAGATCCTTTCCAAATACCTTCAAAATCGCCAGTGTAGGACTGACACTCACCCTGGGTCCCCACCAGCACCAGAGGGATCTCGCTGGTGTTCCTGTAGTTGGCCATTCGGCTGTAGTAATGGTAGACCGTCTGGAAACTGATCTCATCCTCCAGGCTGAAGACAAAGATGACTGCGTCCACCCACATGGCGAACTGCAGAGAGAGAAGAGGTGGCTGAGGGGGGCGCAGGAGGAGGAGTGACGCCACACCTTTGCGAGTGCCAGGGTTCCCCTAGGCTGCTGCCTGCTGCCTGACCTCTGCTGCTAAGCTGGGGCTAGGTCACTGATGTGTACATGGGAACGGGACACACCGCTCCCCATGTTTCCACCAGGGCCCTTCGCTTTCTGAGACCCCAGTCCTGTTGTCTCCCTGTGGTCACTGTGATCCCAAGTATCCACCCTCTGGTCTGACTGATCCTGCAGATAGAAGGCTCCCCATCTGGGGACAGGTATGTGTATGTGTGTGTGTATGGGGGGAGAGGGGGTGCCAGTTCCACACAGCCTCCTCAGAACCTAAGAAAAGACTTGGCAGACTGGAGGCTGGGGAGGGTACTGCTCCTCTGTGGCTGCACAGTCTGCGTAAAACTGTCTGGGTGCCCACACTGTCCACCACCCGAGACGAATGGTACCTTTCCCAGTGAGTTCCTGGTACAGCAGAGGCTGAGCTGCCACCAAACTCATTTGGCTCCCTGCTGGGAAATTACTATTTATTTTTAGGAAAGTTAAAAGGGGAGCGTAAGGTTAATCTATACCCAGTCTTCTTATGTCAGCTCCCTAGGGAGGGTGAAGCCAAGGGAGTGAGGCTCCCCGAAGCGCCCAGCACCCACTCTCACAGAAGCTGACATGACAGTTTCTGGTACTAAACACCCTTTTCTTTACATGTATAAACAAACAAGAGAGCCCCTTCTCGAAAGGAAGCTTATCCTAGGTAAGTGCTTACGGCCAAGTCAGGGCTCCCAATCTATCATTGTGCACAAGTGTGAGTGTGAGTGTGTGTATGTGTGTAATAAAGTAATACCCACCTACAACAAACCATATTCATTTAAATGTGGAGTCTGTACACAAGAGACTTAAAACCCTCAAGTTGAATGGTGCATACACAAGTGAAAATGACTTTGGGGAAAAGCTTTCCTGAGGCAGAGCTTCAGACACCATCCCAGCCCCATGTACAGGGCAGGGCTGTGGATGCATAGGAAGCGTGGGGTCCATCTGGCAGGGTGCCTTCTCTTCTCCCTGCCAGGAGGGGAGCCTTTACCTCGGTGATGGTAATGTCAACAGTCTATTTGACAAACCTATGACCCCCTAGGAGACCGGTGTCTGAGCCTGCCTATGGGGACTGTGTTGATCACGATAACTGAGATGGAAGCCACACCCACTCTGGACAGAATCCCTCTCTAGGTGTAAGTCCCAGACTGTTTAAAACTGAGTGCATCAGCTCCCTGCTTCCTGCCCTTGACCATGAATGTCATGTGACTCGCTATTTCAAGTTCCCTGCTGCCCTGACTTTGCCTGAAATAATGGACTGCACCCTGGAATCCCGGTCTCGATAAACCCTCTCTCTAGTAAGTTATGTTGTCAGTGAATTTTATCACAACAAGAAAAGCAATTAAGACATAGTCTCTTTCCGGAGGTGGAAAACGGAAGGCCTTGCCCTGAACGCCAGCACAGGAGGAGGCTAAGTGGCCTCAGGGGAGATGGCAGCCCCTCACTTGAAATCTGGAACATATGTTCACTTCTATGCAGAGGATAGCAAGTCCTCTCCCTCTGTGAGAGCGCTCTCTGTCTCTGTCTCTGTCTCTGTCTCTCTCTGTCTCTCTCTCTCTCCCTCCCTCCCTCCCTCCCTCCCTCCCTCTCATTTTCCCTATTTTCTAAAGGCTTTTGCATCAGAAAATTGCAATTTGGGGAACAAAAAAAACATCAAAGGGCAATAGAATTCTGCACTACCCTAAGTTAACAGTAGTAGCAATTAAAAAAACAAAACAAACAAAAAACCCAACCCTAACAATTTCTTTTATGAAGACATTGCCTTCAGGTAGAGTCTATTTAATGATTGATAACAATGCAAAGAACTGTACCCACAAGTGAACAAGGCTCTGCCATGATGTTTCATGGAGAAGAAGTCTTTAACCAGGAGAAACATGTGGGCTAAACACCACTTAAGAAAAGCCTACACTAGGAGCAAGAGGTGTGTCCCCTCTCAGGGAGCCCACATTGAGAACCCTTCTTAGAGCAGAACGCATTCTTCGTATGCCAAGCCAAGTGAAGAGGGGAGATTTGCCTTTGAGTGGCACTGGTCAGAAGCCAAAGGTCGCTGTGATCCGGAAGCAGGTAGTGTTAGGAGAACATGCCATCAACATTTCCCACTCTCAATGTGTCTTCATGATTCTTTTTCTCTTACAATCAAGTATACTGTGTGATGGTTCAAGTCAATTTGACAGAATCTTGAATCACGTGGGAGATGGTCTCTGGCCATATCTGTTGGTAATTACCTTGACTGAGTTGAGGCGTGAAGACATGCCCACTGTGGGCTGCACCATTCCCTAGCTGAGATCCTGGACTGTACAAGTGGAGAAAGGGGGCTGAGCAGCAGCCCCCCCCCCCCCCCGCAATCATCACTCTCTGCTTCCCGAAGGTGGATATAGCATGACCAGCTGCTTCAGCCTCCTGCCATCTGGACTTCCGGTCATGATGGATTGACTTTGCTCTTGAACCACAACCAAAATAAACCTTTTCTCTCTTAATTTGCTTTTCATAGGGCATTTTACCACAGCATCAGCAAAAGAAGCTACTATATCAAAGATATTAAGGGGAAATAATTTCATCTCAGTATTTCTGACTGCGCCTCTAAGTGTTTTCCATAGCTTCTTCACTGGGAGCACTGCCCTAGACGCTGGTGTTACAGTGATGGGAATGCAGCAACTCACAGCATTTCCAATGGGTACTCGGTTCTTCAGCAACATCTACCTTAGTCACCACTGCTGTGTAATACAACTTTTACTGGGAGAGATGTTCAAGACAGAAATGTCCTAGGAGGTCTGCCCTAGCTGGGTGTGGGTTGTGCTTAGGTCTCGGCTCTTTTCACGAACTAGAAGATCATGGTGTCAAGTAAAACAGTGAGCCAGACAAAAGTGGTGATGTTATCTTTCTAGAGATTTTCCAAGGGAATCACAGTACACTGCAAACTAGTGTTCAGTGGGGACGACGTGGACCAAGAAGGCTGGTGGGAATGTGGTGATCCCCATTCCTGTCACTGCCACAAACAGCAAGTGGGTCGGCCTCCTGATTCCACCCAGCAGACTTTGAAAATGATGTTACTCTGTGATCAAACCAAGAGGGGTGGAGGGAGGCAAAGAACAATTCTTTTTAAAGCACAGAAATTTCCAGAAGCCACTCTGACCATCAATGTCACAGCAGATGCTTTTCCTTCTTAAAAAGATATGAACTTAAAAAAATCAGCCACACAGACCCAAACATCATGAGGCTCTAAATTCCCTTATTCTAATATTTGACATTTCTTGTTCATCAAAGAGCAAAGACAGTCTGGCTTGGATGTGCATGCAGTACTCACCTGCGCCTCCGGGGGACCCCCTTCATCCCTAATCAGCAGCAGATAACTCTGTCCATCAACCACAATCTCCTTCTTGAACCTGCCACCTGCCACGTACAAAACACACGGTTACAGAAGGAAACAGAGGGTGGGGGCAGACAGACACGGGCTTCACTTGCGGAAAAATACTCTCTAGGCCAGGTGGCCGCTGGGGGCTAGCTGGCTGGGAGAACAGAGTAGATTTTAGATGTCTCCCACAAGGGCTGCATTTTTAGAGCTGAACTCTGATCGAACATTTGTTTAAGAACCCATGCTCCCTTCTGATTAGAAGGCACGGCCTCCTGTTGCAATGCCAGGAACCCCGGCTGAGGAGCGTGGACTTTTCATGTAGAACTTAATGCATGAATGGACAGATTCTCACCCACTGGCAAACGGGTGAGGGTGGGCTCTCAAAACCCAGAAATGTTTTTTCAAGCTTAGCAGCACCTGAGAACCTGCATTCTCCTCAAGGGAAACCCAGTGCTTAGGAGGAAAACATACAACAGCATGAGGATGGTATCTCCAGAGTCACAGGTCACAGTTAGGGAAGGATGCCCGACTACTACACACGTTAGACAAAGCTACCAATGGAACTGCACAGTCGAGACAGAGCGGTGCAGCCAACTGACAAGCAGGTGTTAGAGACCACATGGGGTTAGCGAGAAGCCGCCTGGGGCCCTGCTGGGATGTCGGGACAAAAAGGAACGAAGACTGGAAGAGGGAGGCCCAAAGGTGGCCCCCAAACACACCCAGGACTGGACTCGGAGGTCTGCACAGTGGAGACATGCCACCTCCAAAGACAAATTGCTCTTAGACATTCAGGGCTCCAAGTCCCCTCTAGTGACTCTCACAAGGGCTTCTGTCTTACTGTGGGGTGTGCATCAGCTCCTGGTCCTGTGTAGATCCTTCACAGGAACCCAAAGAACCCAGTGAACTCTAAACAAGCCTGCAAGAACCTTCCACAGCCACTTCTGCCCTAAGCTCGGGTCTGGGACACTTCATCTCCCACAAAACTACATAATTACATCTCCACACCAAGTCAAAGTATCTAAGAACTTCATTAAATTAGTTACTTAGGCCAAGGGGGACTGGCTGGCCTTCCCACACAAGCATACAAATTGTGTGCATGTGCTCTCTCCTCTCTTCTCTTGTGTTCACCTAACCTGACTTAACAAGGAATTCTGCTTGCCTTTGCTCCCTTCCAATTCATTCAATGACAGAACACAATGAACACTTCCAACACTGCAATACACAGACACACCCTCAGGCTGGGATCTCCCATCCTGAAAAGCAAAACAGAATCCCAGGAAAGGTTCAAGTGGAGATGTACTGGGGAGTGGGGTCTGTGTAAGCAGGGACAAAATAGCTGCCCCCCCCAAACAAGCTTTAAAACGACCCACGTGGACATGACAAAGCCACAGGAGAGCTCTGTGACTTCAGGTGCCCAAATCAGATTCTTCAGCTAGAAGAGAGATGACAGCCATTCTCAGAAGGGCTTCTGTCACAGCTAACACAGAGCAGACACCCCAAGCACAACAGGGAAATCCTCAGCTGTACCCACACTCTACCACCATTACCAACTCTGTCTAAACCGGGGCTTCCTCCACCTGAGTGATCCCAGAAAGAAAATGGAAGGGACGCCATAGCGATGGGCAAAAAGAGTGTCACAAAAAGCAGTGTGAGCGGCACTGGCTAGCATGGCTACTGCTAATATTCACAACTTCAGCCAAGGGTCAGTCAGCACATGTCTCGAAGAGGACATACCAAACAGTCTAAACTTGCTCACAGAGGCGAATGCATACAAATTGGGGTAAGCTGTCAGTGTTACTTCCTTGATTTTACTTTTGAAATAAGATACAGGGGATCTGATGTTTCTTGATGAAACAGATGAAGTCAAACTTCAAAGGATAAACGATGTTTGCAAAGCAACCTGCCATTCTTGTCTCTGGGAAAACCTATTCCTTCCTATCCTGGACCTAGACATCAGGCTTGGCACACTCACCAGGGTCTGGGGAAAGCAGAATTTGTGTGGAGATTTAAAAATCTTTCCCATGATCCTCTGAGTCTAGCTTTAAAGATACCTGAGTGATTTAATAGCCCAACTGCCAGAGAAACCATCTCTGTGGGTCATGGCAGCTAGCGGGCAAGCCAAGACATACTCTTAGGGCTTTGTACTCACGAGATGAGGTGTGTATGTGGGGTGACCTAAGGGTCTTCCAGTAGGGCACAAAATTTTTCTTCTGGGTTTGGCTGGGACAGTGGGTCCCTCCAGGGGTGGGGATGACCTTGTGGCACTTTGCCTATGTCCTATCCTCACCCCAGAAGTGCCGCCCAGTCATCCCAGCAACCTCTGCCCTGTGCCCATGGAGGGAAACCCCAGGGCTGATCTCTATGAAGCTTCCCTGTCTGGTCTCATGTTCCTGTCCCCATTAGGATGCATTGTCTCCCCAGGAAGAGGCAAAGAATGGGGACCTGGAAGGTCCTGCAGCAGCAGCCTCAGCTCCACCTCTCCAGACATAAGCGCGGACTCTCTCCAGTGACCCTCCCTCCAGCAGACACCCCACACAGTGCTCCTGTCTGCTCCCTTGGACCTTGCCATCAGAGATGCCTCTAGAGAGATGAAACACACTGAACCCAGGGCTTCCCTCACTTTTTAGAAAGCTGGCTTCACAGGTGTCATGACCCCAAGTGAAGGGCTTTCAGACACATCCCACCGCTTCCAAAAGGAGGAAGGTGACTCCTTCCACCCTAAAGGCCTCTGACAGCTCTGACATCACTTATATCCCAGATACAGTACACACAATTCTATTTCAATGCTTCACCCAAGGATACCCATGGGAGACAGACTTGTGTGAAGGCTCCAGAATTTCAGCAAAATCAGGAAACAAAAGCCAACTATAGGGAACTGGCCTGAACCCAGAAGTTTAACAATGAGATAATCCATCCAGGAACCTGGGAATGAAAACTATTGAGAAAGCAACCCATTAATTAAATGGTGCACTCTCACCACTTGGTAACTCTGCTGAGCAGACACACCTGAGTCCTAAGAAACCAGGCCCAGTAAGCTACCAAAATAACACAGGACACCTGTCCTCTCGAATTTCCTAAAGAGGTAAGTGTCATTAGCAGGAGGCTAGTGCCTGGCTAGCATCCCTGCTCTGAGGTCAGGATCCCAAGTTGGAAATTCTAGAAATGGAGTTCCAGCGATCACAACAGCTGGAGCTGGGAACTATTTGCCCAGGCTTCATCAGCCAAGCATCCTTGACCTGAATATCTGATGTTTTCTGAGAATTAAAAGCATTGTAGGTTCTGAGATACTTTGCATTTCTGGTTTTATTGTTCACTACCAAAAATTTCAGGACATAACCAAATTCCAATTTTACTTTTAACATGGATTTGCTTTTTAATGGAATCTACCTTTGCCCAGGGGTCATGCAAATCTTCTCGGCTTTGCCAACTTTAGTGTATGTGCTGCCAACATACATGCAAGTATAGATTTAGAAGTGTCTGTTTGATATCTAAATTCCAAATTATTCTCTTACAGGTCTACTTTCTCTATCCATACATTGCCAGCACCATGGCTGGCCTATGAAGCTGTCCCAAGAATGACTGCCAACTTTCTCTGACTATTGGTTATGATCACCTAACATGACATTGCACCAAGGTAGTTCATTTTCAAAAGGTGTCACCAACCTACACCTGACCTTTCTGGCAGGTATCATTGACCTATGTCACCCTGTTTGTGTGTGCAGGTGCCGACGCCGGAGTGCAGGCCATACACAGTTGCCTCCCAGGCTGGGATCTGAGATGGTGGCGCAGCCATGTTCTCTGGCTTTACAGCACACTTTTAAAGGTCTAATGAGGGGTGTTTCTCACTACCCAACCTCAGCCAATTTCAAGGTGACTATTCTGAGACTTTCACTGCAGGAACCAGCTCTAAATCTGGGGCACCACATGCCAGATAACTGGGTTCCTTCTGTTTCAGTGCACACTGGGAGCAGCTGCCACAGTTTATTCCTCTTGCACGCTGGGTCAGGGTCCCATCTCTGTCCAGTCCTGCTTTAAGGGGTAAAAATAAGAGTAAGTGGAATTTTCCTATTCCAAAAAAGGAGCTGCCTGGAGTAAGCACTGCCACAGATGTCTGCCGTCCCTGTTTCATCATTCTCAATATTTGGACCAAAAGCTATTACAGTATCTCAACAGTTCTCCAAGCCACGAAGAGGGAGGACAATGACAAGTACCCTCTCACATGACATTGCCAAGTATCACAACAGTTATTCCCCACAACTGTCTTGTGACACAATTATCAAAGGCAAGCCCAGGGCCTCTTGGGAGCCATTTAGACACTAAGGTACAGAGGGCCCTTCCCTCAGCCAGCCTGCAGGAAAGTCAGAGTTTCTGATTCCCCAACCATCCACTCTTGCTCATGAACACCAAGTTACACATGACCCTAACGTGACCCTGGCTGCAATCAGTTCAGGAGCCTGTGTGTCATTCTGCGTACTCTTGGGCTGATGTGGAACATGCAAGGAGCTGAAGAAGCCTGCTCCCACTCCACACTCAGTGGCCTATAGCTCAAAACCATCCCTGTGCCTCTGAGACCAGAAGGACAGACCCCTTCAGAAACCATCAGGTCTTATTGGTGTTGACTGTCTGATTCTGTATGTATACTAAGGGCCTGAATAGAATTACACGGAGCCTTGAGCAGCCTTTGTGGGGCCACTGCAAAGGGAAGGACTCATTCTTACATCTGAGCCTAACCCAGTGACCCTGGCAGCAGGTGCCAGCTGGCCCAGAGCCCCGACCCTGACAAGGGAGGAAGAACAGGAATGGATGGTGCTAGGTATTCTCCTGCCTCCATTTAGGAGAACCACTTCTAAGAAGATAACTTTCTTTTCCCCTGAGCTTCATGATAAAACAGGAAACATCCCTGCAAGCATCATGGTCTCCATGTTATCTAAGCAGAGGGGACTGAGAGGCTCTGAGAGCTGCAGGCCTCTGGGCCCTCCCTAAGGAAACATAAAACAAACTAAATCACAGATGTGCCAAACTCCTTTAAAAATTAATGCGGCTTTTAAAAACCATGTTGTCAGGACTTTATGAGATTGGGGCTTTGGAAAAGTTTAGTATTGTGATATTTAAAAGGAATCTTGGACCACATAGTATTTTTACAGTGGGAACAGGGGTTATTGGTAACACACTAGTTTATAAAACTTAACCAAAACAGATTTCTTCTGCCATGCTTTTTAAGCTTTTGGTGGGAATTAAAAACTGACAACAGCAATGTGGTAAGAGCAAGTGAGGCACTGACCATGGGAGGGACACTGCGGGAGGAGGCTGATCTAAGGTGACTTCACTGAAGTCCATGTCAGAGGGGAAAAAGGCAGCGAAGGAGAGGGCATCTCAATCCAAGCTGGGTGGCTCCATGGGGAAATGAACTGACGCCTGGAAGAGGCGAGGATGGAAGGGACAGCATGAGCAGGACCAGCGGACCAGCACGGGGCAAAGCTGTGGGAACAACCAGAGGCCAACTGAAGAAACAGAGCCCTCTCCCACACATGGCTGCCCACTTGCAGACATGATGGCCGTTGCCCCCGGCAATCTGAGGAAAAGGCGGTTACCCTCCACACCTGGAGACACATGACGTGCTGGAGGGGAGGGAGGGTCTTCAGCAAATGCACAGGGGCAGCAGGGCTCTGGTCCCCAACGAAGAGAGTGCTCCCTTCCTGGGGAGGCAAACAGAGAGGCAGACAAGATACCTGCACCAACCTGACACTGTGATTATCAAGGCTGGTGACGGTGAGCCCACAGTGAGGCTCCCCAAGGGTCTAGAGCCCTGCTCCACCGCAGCTGGAGACACACAATAGAGGTCTACAAAAGGGCACTGCGGTCCTGAGCCCTAGTCAGTGTGCATAACCCTGACTGGTACAGATACCCCCCCCCAAAAAAAAGAGTCAATACAGCCCCAGTCTCCACCAAGAGAATGACTAGGCAAACAAGGGGAAACAATAAGGGCAAGATGTTGGGCAAAGATCCCACTGGGAGAGGGGAAGAGATGGTAAAGCAACCCCAGAAGAAGAGAAAATTAAACCCAAGCTGTAGAAGGAAGCCACACACAGATGCTTCACACTCCAATGTGACAAAGCCAATTGCCAAGTATTCCATAAGAAGAGAGGACCCAACAATAGCACCTGGGGGCCAATGTCTAAAACTTGGCATAGAAGAGCAACTTGGGAGCCAAGACACTGGTGATGCCACTGTTCTCCTAGGCTGTGTTAAGACATCTGGTGATGTCTACATGGTGATGACATGGCTTAGAGACCCATTTCTCAGACGGTCCCTGTCACCGAGCTGTACCTGACTGTGTTATAGAAGAAGCTATTTCATAAAGACCAGAAAGGAAGTATTTTAGGCTCTGCCGGTGTCTATTTTTATTTCTTTGTAAAAACCTCTTCTTGGTTCACAGGCAGCAGCAATTCTGGTCCAGGTGATCCCTGCTGGAGGTGTCTCCTGGGTGCCCTCCCCGCAGGCCAGAGACTGAACCCAGGGCTTTCAGCCAGTCAACCCCCACCCCCATCACCAACCTACACGCCAGTCTGTGCCTTGAATATTCCTTTTGTAGACACATGTACTTAGTGTTCTGAAGGTCACACCCTACTCTGTCCCAGCTCTCTGGGACATTATTTCTGTTGTGATCCCATGTCCCACACTAATGGGAATGAAACATGCTTTGCCTCCAGGCTTGTGCTCCTCCTAAAAGGGACTCATCTCTGAGAAGATGGATCAGTACCTCATGCTGGGGAGTGCCTATCACCACACCAGCTTCCCATCTGGAGCTGGCAAAAAGTCCCTGTGCCCTCTTCCTGGGGCTGGAGCTACTGGCCCTAAGCCTCAGCCCAAGACAAACCTGCATCTGGGACATCTCAGAGTAAGGTCTCCATGTCACCAATGCTGGTGTGCCCACCCCAAGCTGACCATCCTGACGGAACACAAGAGTTGAGTGCAGAGGACTCTGGGTGTTGGGTTCCAACCGATCACCTAGAGGTAGTCTGGGAACTCCTGTCTACCTCCATAGTCACCCCCAAACATGTACTATATTACCGTCATTTCTACTTGATGTTGACAGTTTTGACAGTTCTTCAGGGGTTCTGTTCTATTCAGGCATCGAACTTCACTTTGTGCAACCCAAGCCACCTTCCTACCGGTGTGCAAAGGGCAGGCACACACAGTGTGGACTGGTTCTGTCATTCAGCCCTCTCGCCTCCCCAGTGGCCATATACATTGTTCTTTCAATACAGCTGGTTCACTCATTTGGCCTCACAGAACAATCGCTGTGTTTTATTATTTCTTCTCCTTCTGTTTGTCATGGTGTTAACTTTTTAGAAATTAAACGTGTATCACTGGGCAGTGACGATCAAAAGACAGAAACTGCTGGTCACATGGGCTGATGTCATGGTCACAGGGAGTGGGCCAGCCTCAGGCCCAGGAACAGGAACAGTTAGTTGTACATCACCCGTCACAAGGGCCTCTGCCTACATCCTACCTCAGAATCCTACACAGTGCATCCTGGAAACCTCTATGGACAGAGGCAGGACAGCACTAACAGTTGTACTTGGTTTCCTTTTCTGGTTTGTGCCAATCACAGACACAATTACACAAGCGCATTACAGTCGCAAGAAGCTCTTGTCATTCACAGGCTGCTGTTGGTATGAGGCTTCATCTGTGCTGGGATTACACACACACACACACACACACACACACACACACACACACACAGAGTGTTGGGCCCAGTCCTCCTTGGGTATTGTGATCTGTACCCAACAGCAGTTATGACAAACAAGCACATATATCCTTGTACGGACCTGGAGGGAAATATTTCCAGAAAAGAACAGAGCACTCTAGGCTAGGTGGAGCCAGAGAAGTCAAGGGGATACCTGTATGAGTCAGGTTTGGAGAGAATATACACGGTGCTTTCAGACCTGCATTTGTACTATGCATGGTTAGTGACAGGAAGAAGAGATGCACTGTGCAGGCCCACTGACTAGAATTTCAAAGAACACTTGCCACGCTGTAGATACGACATAGGGCTTGAATCTATCTCCATGCCCAACAGCTCAGGCACCAAGAGTGAGGCAGACCTCCAGAGTCTGGGTGACCAGAACATTTTCCTTAAGCCCAGACATATTGATTGGTTCAAAGAAAGGCATGTGATGTGAGTAAATCTAACCAGAACATAATCCCTGAAGATTTTTGCTGTAAAGAGAAAAACAACAACTGAAAAGCAAAAGAGAAAATCAACATTTTCTCTTTTTCAGGTATGAGGACCATGGTCCCAGAGGCATCAACAAAATGTCTGGGCCATGTGATGAGAGGTGACCAGCTAGCTGGTTGAGTATTACGACCTGAGCATGCAAGAGATGGGAGAGGGAGATACCGTATGAATCTAAGTGTATTGAGGTCCAAATATGCCCCTCAGATGCTCTGGGAACACAAGTCAAGAAGCCTACCCTCCCTATTTGTGCCACTTTGAATGGTCTCTTATCCCTTGACCCTGGGTGCAAACTGACACACTGAACCCAGTTTTGTTGCAACCAGATCACAGCAGGCTGTCACCAGGAGGTGCTGGTGGAAGTGAAAGTGGCGGCCCACTAGAGGGCAAAGTCACAGACAAATGACACAGCAGACACAAGTACAAGTTGTAGGATCCAGGAATAACCGGTTCCTAAATTAATGACTGACAGGTAAAAGTGATGGACTTGCAGTGTAAGAAACACCTACGGAGGTAAAATCTCTGGGAAAATAATTTGTAACTGTCAATGTGAAACTATCTAGACGTGCTATGCTTTTCCTGCTAAGAATGCCTGTGTTGCTGGACTGGGGATGCAGTTTGGTTGGCAGAGTGCTTGTCTGCATGCATGAAGCCCTCCCAGGTTCTATTTGCAGGCAGCATGCATAAAACTAGGCACGTGGTGCACACCTGCAATCCCATGGTTGGAGAAGGTGAGGCAAGAGGATTAAGAGGCTAGAGTCATCTTCAGCTACACAGTCAACGCCAATTTAGGACACGCCAAACTCGGTTCCAAAAATAATAAGAAAATAAAAAATAAATAATGGCTATGCTCAACTCCTGAGGTTCCTGGGACAGCAACAGCTGTGTGGAAAGTCAGCCTGGCTGTTTCTGATGCTGAAGCCCAACGGCATCCAAGTCCACATGGAGTGACCATGAGGAGGAGCTGCATCCTTCCCCAGACATGCCAGCTTGGCCACCCTAGCTAGAGCGCTGGAAGACCTGCACCTGGCCAGGTGTGAACCACTTCTGTGTAACCATCCAGGAAACAACTTCTTCCTGGATGCACACACCAACCTCAGGCACTGGACCAGCTTTCAATGAGTCTTCGGCTTCCTGCAGAAGTAATGACAACAACACGGACAATCCACTGAGTTCCTGCCAACCAACTGAAGAGCACATTTTGTTCTGCCAGGCTCACAGGTGCCAGAAACATGACAACCTCTTCCTCCTGGTTTTGTCCCCCTTCCCCTGTTCCTAGCACATTCTTCTCTTTTTCCTTCAAGGTCTAGTAAGAAGTCAGTGTCCTCCACCTGTCTTACAATATCTTATGCAGGTTCTACATCACTGGGTGGTAGAATTGCAGACTGCCACACACAGATGACCTTGGGGAAGGGAAGGTAGGTGACTTCCCCATTAGAGACAAGGTTAGCACCTCCAACCACCCAGAAGAGCAGCTGAACTGACATGGAACCATAGACCTCAAGACTCACAGAGGGCCCTAAGCAGTTGCTTTTCAAAAAATAAAAACCTTGGTTGCGAGCAACATGGTAAAACTTCACATTAAAAACCATAAACGGGTAGATTTCAAAAACACTTCAGTTTTATTAGGGTTGTATGGATTTTTGTTCCGCTCAAACGTTAAACAGGATCCAAGAACAGTTTGAAAAGAAGCCTAACATCTGTGTGGTGATCATGGCTGACTAGAGTTTTTAAAGTTTACTGGATTTGGGAAAGATTCTAGGAGCTGACAGCTGAAATGTGTTTCAGCGCCCTGAGCAATCAGGCTGGGTGTTTACCACCACGTTTGTTTCTAGGAGACGAAGTAAACATCCATTAACAAAGTATTTCAGATCCACATGCTTCTGAGAACACACTCACTAGCCTGATGCTAGCCAGACACATCTGTTAGAAGGCCATTCCAGGCAGGCTCTTTGGGGGAATATCAAGACCAAGGCATGGACAGTGGCTTTCCAGCAACTTCTGGATGTAAGTTACCACTAGGAACCTGCTGTAGCAAGTGGCATCAGCAATTCAAGCAAAAGATAAAGCAACTCAAATAGGAAACCCAGTGTCCTGATCTCTACTGCACACAGGACCCATGATGCAGCACCCACCTATCCATGAAGACCCCGGAGCTTCCAGACCAGCAGAGGGTACCAACCACTTTGCATCCTGTTCTCAGGTCTAGGCTCCTGGTTGCAATCTGTGGTCCCTGGTGACATATAGGCTGTGCCTTTATTTGTCTAGTCTCCACTGGGGGATGGAGGTCCGGGGGCCCAGGATGCCCTGAAGGTGTCTGATGGACCCATGTGGACTACCCAAGAACAGTGAAGAGTCCTCAAACAGAGGACAGCACTGGTGGCTGCAGCCACACCTCTGAGAACACCAGTGTGAGCTAAGCCTGCCAGAGCTGATGATCCAAAAGGAGCAGAGGTGGAGCCTTAATGGCACCCACATATGACTGCCCCCATATGACAGGCCCACACAGGAAGAGGCCACCCATGACTCTACAGAGACAGGGCTGTCATTACACAAAGGCTGAGATTTTCTGAGTACTCTACACAAATCACTGTCTTCATCACATGCTGAGTGTCGTAAGACTGCTAGATGGCTGTGAAGAGTTGGGAACCCTGACTATTCAACAGCTCCAGCAGTCATGGTTGCTACCAGCAAGCCTCTTCAGGAATTAGCAGGAGTAGTTAGGATAGACTGCATGGCAGCCCTGAACTGCGTTCTTGAATGCTGCCAGGTTATAGGGTGCATTTGGTCCCACAACCCCCCCCCCCCCCCCCGCCCCGTCAGCACTCCTGCTCCCTGCACTCTTTCCTACAAACCAGCCTTACTGGGGATACTTGATCACACTGTGAACCTGCGTTTGCATTTGTGGTGATTAAATAAAATTAACCTTGGGCCAGGAGGCTAGGTTAGCAACTAGTTGACAGAAAGTTATCATAGAGTATCAGAGGGCATCAGGGGGAGCTAGAGAGACATAGGAAGTTTTGGAGTGACACAGCCATGCAGAAACAGGGGTCTTTCAGAGACACCAGCAAGGAGAAAAGGTTAGCTAGCTGCTACTCAGCCTCTCTGAGCTCTCATGTTTTCTCCCCAGCCTCTTAATCTCCAGTCTTTCAGAGATTTAGTTAAAACTACCTTTAGTGGCAGTGAGAAGGCCAGCACCTGTGGGAACTGAATTCCCAGCAGGCTGAAGCCTGAGCGGTCAGGCCACTGTTAGAGAAGCAGGCCTGTCACTGCAGAATTGCATATGCTGGCTAAAATAGAATTAGGTGAAGGCGCAGCCACTGTACTGAAATTAGAACAACACCATTCCATCAAATGTAAACCAACAGCACACGTGTAAGCTCTGAGTTTCTCTCAGGAACCAAGAGTGGTGACCCATGGCCCTCTACATGCTCTCTTGTTGGCTGGGCAGAACAAAGAGCACTGTCTGATTTTTGGTGATTCACAGAACCTAGTTTCCTGGTGTGAGTTATGAGACTGCTGCATTGTGCTGTCCTCTGAGAAAAACAAAGCCATCTTTATCACTTCAGCTGTGCCTTCCTCCAAGAGTCACCACTGGTGGGCCTGTGGAGGGACTGCCAGACACTCTCTCAAAGATTAGGAAGGGACTGGAAAGGTCTGGGGTCCAGTCACACCTCCCAGCCATTTGTTTACAGCTGGCTCTAACTGCACATGGCCTGGGGTCTCAGGAGGAGCTAGTGTGGGGGATTAGGAAGGTTATTGAGGGGGCTCCATCTACGTGGCAATGGGTTAGCCAACACCCATGTTGATTTCCCCAGTGCATCTACTTTGGGGACATCACTCCTACCAGTAAAAACCCCTTCCCCATGCTCTCTCTGTAGGGAAGCCCAAAATCTCATTGGTTCTTGGGGGTGAACTGTGGTGGAATCATACTCAATGGAGGTTTGTCACTGGACATCCATAAGGAAAGGGCAGAATCCTTTAGGGCTCCCCAGAGCAACTCTCACAACAGAGCCCTTTCTGACACAGTTCACTCAGGTCTCTTTCAGAATTAACCCTCCACACCCGCTGCTGCATACCCACAGACCCAGCCAAGCCAGGTCAAAACACCCACCCAAAAAAAATCATACCCGCTGAGCACGCACAGACATTTTCTCATGCCATATCACCAAAGCAATATAAAACTGCAACACATGCGCCATTTGCCCTGTATCCTAAGTCATCCAGGGCAATTAGAATACACAGAAGACATACACAAGTCACACACAAGGACTGTGGGATCTGAAAGAGCTGAGCCTCTCTGCAGGTTGGGGACCTGAATGAGTCCTAGACCTGCTCCACCCAGGGACACCTAGTGAACTGCACTCACCTGGTGCTCACCTGGTGGTTATGACTCAGTATCACACATCTACAGCTTTTCCTAACAGGCAGAAGGTGAAGACTCTTCCACGGCCCTCAACTGCGTCAGTCTCCCTTCAGGAATAATGCCCAGGTTTCTCTTCCACATGGGGAAGACACTGCCATTGTCTTACTTGTGTCTCCTTAGTGAAAGACTTGCTTTGCATTCTCTGCCTGCACTCTGGCTTTCTTGGGTAACTTTGTGCCCAAATGGGTGGCTTGGGCTACATTTCTAACTCTTGGAGAGAAGAAACCTGATGGAGGGAATCTCCAGGCTGTCGTATGTGTACCCTCAACTGTACATGGTTGAGGGCACTGTGCATGAGGCCACTGTGTGCAATTCCTCTGAGACAGTCAGGAGAGCACAGAAACAGGGTTGGGGCAGACAGGTGGAGCCAACACAGGGCTCCCAAAGGTGTGTCCCCATCATCCAGCTCCTGGCCAGGCACGCACTCGCTATCAGCCTAGACAGATCCAGAGCAACCACAGCCTTGAAGCTTTTTGCCTCCAAATTTGAACTGGCTAAGAGGCAATGGGCAATGGAAAAGTCAGTGGTAAAAGAAACAAGTCTCACACGAATTCTCTCCCTGTGTATTGGAGCAGCAGGCCCATAAGCTCCCATGCCACGTCTGGAGGCATCCCTTCTTAACAGCCTGTCCTACAGCTGGAGCAGATGACAGTCCTCTTGGAGTGAGTCTACTGTGCCTTGCTGCCCTCCCTCTTCAGGCAGTGTGTGAGCCTACAGCAGGTGGGCCTCAGCCTCTATGCACTGTAAATTTTACCCAGGTATGGGTTTGTTTATTCTGATCTGGGTAACACAACTTCAACCAACAATTTTAAGCCAGTCCTATCAGCAGGTTGTGGTTGAAAAGTTATCAGCTAGAGGTAACCAAGGCTCTCACTGCAGGAAGGCAGTGTACAGCCATTCTCAGGTTTGCTACCTTTAACACCTCCTACTCAATCCATCCCTACACCCCACCCAACCACTCCCCTACGCTCCCCCCCTCCCAGTGTGCCCCATTGAGGCCACTGGAACTTAGAGCTTCCATGGTCTCTGTGTTCTGCCATCCATAGCCCTTAGGAACCACAATCCACAAACAGAGAAACAAAACCTGAGGTGGCTGTCCAGGGCCCGTGGCCTGTCATCCCCGGAGGATAAAGGTGAGTGTCTGGGATGAGACGTGATTCCCAACACCTACCTCCCACGTGTAGCTGGCAAGCTGTTTACTTTTTCCTCTCTCCCAGGGAGAGTTAAGATTCCCATCAAACACAAGTCTTCGGTATGCGGGAAGGGGGGTACACAGCGCATGCCAAGAGCCTAACACATGAGGGGGAAACTGAAATTACAGACACCACTCACAACTCTAATTAGCAGCTATTAATAGGGCCTTGCAAGGGAGGTGTAGAGGCCACACCCAGGCTGGCCCTGTCCTGTGGGCCTCACAGCACTAATCAACCCATGCACAGGACAGGAGGAGGAGCAGAGCCCTCCTCCAGTGTTCTGGGTATGGTCCCTCGTTAAACACCATGCATATGGGGTAGAGCTGTAACCTCATAAAGATTTGTCCTAACCATCACCACTAAGCCAACTGTTGTGGCTCTCAGCCGTAACTCCAACACTCGGGAGGCTGGCCAGGATGACGGATACAGTTCAAGACTAATCTGGATGGCATAGTGAGTCTCCACGAACAAACCAAATAAATAAATAAACACATCAACAGCAAAACCCCATGCCGGGTACCTGACAGGGCCGTATTTGGAAACAGCCCACAGTCATAGAATCCAAATGCAGACACACTAGATAGGCTAGACCATAAATCAAGTCACTGGTGTTCTCCTGGGAAAAAGGAGATGCCAACGTGAAGAAACAAGATTGACAACAGTGACTGAGACAAGGAGGGGATGTCAACAGTCATGGATACCTAGGGCTTCTGGAGCCAACAAAAGTTGGGAGATACCAGAGGGCAGATACCACCAGTCAACACTACCACCACTGAGAGCTTCCCTGTCTCCTAAAGGAACCAAACTTGCCAAGGGACTCTGGTGTCAATCATAAATCACAAACACACACATTTACAAATGCACTCACTCATGAAAAAGAACACCTATACACAAATGACACTCTATGAGCTCCATCCACAGATCACAGAATCCCTGAGACAAACCGGATTGCCCTAAGTCACTAATGAAAAGTAGCATCAATGCATAAAAGTGTTTTCTCTGGACTGCATCTCCAAGGTTTTCACATCAACCTTCTTCTCTCATAGAATAAAACGTCAACTAAAAAGGTGTCACCCTGTGAGGGGACAGAGAGGCATCTGAAGAAAACATTCTGGGGTGACTGCACCTGGAATGTTCCTACCATGAGGCAGCTCTCTTCTTAAAGAGTGGAGTTCTGTAGGGGAACCTGTAGCTGTGCCAGCTTAGGGGCTGGCTACAGGTCTGCCTGACCACGCCCTCACCAGCCCCTAAGCAGGCTCGGCTACAGGTTCCCCTACAGAGTTCTGTTTTAAGTTACAGAAACCTCCTGGGGCAAGTCAGGATTACAGGAAATGAAATTTACGGATGTATTAGACCAGAGGGACAACGTGCACCACCACGAACAAGAATCTGACAGTCTGGGCAGTGGAGGAGAAGTTGGCCTAGAAACCCTTCCCCTAGAATGAGATTGATGAATACTCTCTATGCTATTCTAGAGTCCTCATCCAGTGGCTGATGAGAGCAGAGACAGACATCCACAGAAATACACTGAGCTGAAATCTGGAACTCAGTTGAAGAGAGGGAGGAATGAAGAACGAAGGGGTCTGTACCTGGTTGGAGAAACCCACAGAAACAGTTGGCCTGAAAAAGGGAAAGCATATCGACCCCAGATGCTCTTTGGGAGGACAGTACAGGACTAATCCAGCCCCCTGATCATGGATGCCAATGGGGAGGCCCCTGCACTCCTGGGATTTTTAGACATAGAGCAAAGGTTTACCAGCCTATAATCCTCTACCCCAAGGAAACTAGAAATCATGAATGACTCCAGAGGGAGGTGGACTGGAGTTTTGCCCTGGTGGGTGGGAGGGACTTCGAGAGCCCATCCCACTTGAAGGGATTCGCTCTGTCTCTGAACACATGGGGAGGGGCCTAGGCCCAGCACAGGAAGATTTGGTGGACTTGGTGGAACCCTGGTTGGGGGCCCTACCCTGCCTGGGGAGTGGCGGGTGGATGGGGTGGGGGGTAGGTTGGAGGTGGGGGAGAAGGAATGGGGGTGGGGGAGGGAGAGGGAGAGGGAAAGTATATGTGAAAATATTAATAATTTAATAAAAAAAGAAAAAAAATTAATAAAACAAAAAAAAAAAAAGAATGGGGAGGATCCAGTGAGCTGCACAGCCTGGCAGACACACAGCCATGTGGAGGGCAGAGTGGCAACTGTCAGCTGATTGCTCTAGCATGGGGGGGACAGTTGTCCAGCTGATTGCTCTAGCATGGGGGGACAGTTGTCCAGCTGATTGCTCTAGCATGGGGGGGACAGTTGTCCAGCTGATTGCTCTAGCATGGGGGGGACAGGTGTCCAGCTGATTGCTCTAGCATGGGGGGGACAGGTGTCCAGCTGATTGCTCTAGCATGGAGGGGACAGGTGTCCAGCTGATTGCTCTAGCATGGGGGGGACAGTTGTCCAGCTGATTGCTCTAGCATGGGGGGGGACAGTTGTCCAGCTGATTGCTCTAGCATGGGGGCGGGGACAGTTTCTGTGGCTAGGACATGGTTTGAGTGTGTCTACAGAGGTTTGTATACAGGAAGCCTGCTTCCCAACCACGGAAGGTGTGGAATCCTTTAACAGGTGGGGAATAGAGCAGGGAAACTACTCATTAGAGATGCTGCCCTCAGAAGGGATTAATGTAGGCCTGGAAGGATCATGGTTCAATCTCAGTAAGAATCGCCATTGTAAAGGCCCCATCGCACCCTCCAGCTTCCTGTCTCATCATGTCCCTGTCATGCAGGCTCTCTCTGGCCCTGATGCCACCATAAGGCCCTCACCAGACCCCAAACATGGAGCTGACCAATTGTAGGCATTCAGCCTTTCCAAGTGTGGGCTAAAATAAAAAATAAGCCAGTTTTCTTTCCAAAGCAATTAACCTTGTGGTTTTGTTGTATCGACAGAAAATAAAGTGTCACAAAGGACAAATCAAAAGGGACATCAACACAACGGAATTGGAGGGTCACCCAGCTCACTCTAAACCCAAAGTTTCAGCCAGGTACCAACCACACCCCTCCTCCCATGGGCTGTACCCTCCCACCTGGGTGCTAATGAGTCAATGACGGAAGGTGGAGCTACAGCTGTCCTTGAAAACTTCCAGGACCCAAATCACCTAAGACTTTCCACTCTCCTGGATAAAGACAGTAAATCAGAAGCCAATCCTACAGCACTGGCCACACAGCTTCTCAGTTCCCGTTAGCATGGGGAACTGGATGCATTAACTCCAGGGGGAAAGACTGCAACCATCTCCCGGCTATAAGTTCCCTGACCTCACAGAAGAATCTTGGGATTGCAAGGCAGCAGTGTGGGAACAAAAGGCTCATGGCACATTCTTTCGCCTCCTGCTGCTGGTATAGGACCCATGGATCCTGGGGACAGGAAATAGAAACCAGCTGTCAGATCTTGAGACGCACAAAGACAATAGCTCTACCTGCTATGTTCAGACGGGAATACATGGGCAGCTCCAGGGAAAGACCTGCCCAGACCAAGGGACTTCCAGGCACGCAGAGGCCTCTGCATTCACAACAGTTGCAGCTGTGCCCTGTTGGGTACAACTGGGCATGATGATGCTCTAAGCTCCTCCATCACACCTAGGCCCTAGGATCCTAACCTCCCTAGGCCCAGGATCCACAGCAACAGGACCAACAGGTGGGCAGAGTGAGGGTGGTGAGAGAGAGAGATCCTGAATTCTGTCTCCCAGCTCCAGGAGCCCTCAGTTGTGTGTCTGCCAGTGGGATAACATGCTCCCACTCTGCAGAGGAGAGGAAGCAGGTGTTAGCAGCCAGTGAGGTCATCTCACAAGGGACAATTTTTACTTCTGATGTGTGAACATTTGAGAGAAACACTGCTGTGCTGACCAAAATAGAAGGTCGTTTTCTACACTGCAAATAAATCAAGCTGGACACAGGTGTGTTAGGACAGACTGAATGTCCAATGGGACAATGACAGACATCACAATAATGACCAAATGTGGATGTGGTCCTACCTCTTCCTTCAGAATCAGCAACTTCAGCACAATCTACCTTTAAATGCATAGACTCCCTGAGCCACAGAGCGACCGAAAGGAAAACAGGGGTGGGGCTGGCCTGGAACTTCCAGCAATCCTCGACCAAAGTGGGGGTGTTGGAAGACATTGCAAACAGGGTTGCCCGAAAAGGGCACATGCTTGCCTTGCAGTTGGGTTAGCTGCGGATCCTTGGTAGCTGGTGTTCACCAACTGTATGACCGTGAGTCCCACCACACAGAAGGCCCAAGACAGAAGCACTGCAAACTCCAAGTCAAGCTGGCTGTGGTGACCACTCACACTCAGGCACCGAGAAGAAAACCCTTGAATAGTCCTAGCTGGGTCTTGGGGGTTATGGAAACTATCTTCCTCCCTCCTCCACACTCTGAATTCTGAATACCTGGGTCTGTAGTCCCCACAAGTTCAAGCCGTTGTCCATTTGGTCTCTTACATAAACCTTTGTTTGGCTCCTGTCCTCTTCCGGAATCGTCAATCCATGGGGAGATTTTGAAAAGTGGGTATTTCCCTGACATGGCAGCTGTGATGCTTACAAAACATGGTTGGAAAATATTGCAGAATGGTGGCAGAGCCCCAAGCAAGCCCCTCAGAATTCTGTTCTTTCTAGATGGTTCCACGGTCTTAAGGCAAGAGTTAAAGGGCTAGAACATGTGTTACAGGGGACACGTGAAGCTACTTAGGACTACTACTCAAAAGACAGCTAAGGGACAAAACAGGGTGAAATGCTGAACTTAAAAGGAAATGTGAAATGAAACAAAATAGGATGAGACACAGAACGAGGTGGGAAGGGAACGCTACAGTACAAGGGTGTGCCTCTCCTCTCTCCAGAGCGAGACAAGCACTGCCATGAAGAAAATGTATAGTTACCTGCGTCCATATCTGCAAAGAATGGAACAGCCAGTAAGAAAAAGAAGGAACCAGAAATTCAGTGTCTCAGAGTTGGATTTCAAAAGGTTACATGTGGAGAAAATATAGTTTAGAAAATGGCTTGTGGGCTACACTTTGATTAAGGGGACTACGGGGCTTTCTATTACCTCTGTCATAATCTTAAAGTAAAAAAAATAAAAGAAACAGAACCACAGTAAGACATGGATATGTCAACAGAAGAATCAAAATGTCTAATGGCAAAAGAAATGCCTAACTCACATGCAAAATGATTATTACATGTTTGTAATAAAATAGAAAGGGAAACATACTCAAACACATAGAGGGGTGATCTGGACCGGGTTTAGAAATGCTGGTGTCTGTGACTAAACAGCATTGCAAGGTCAGTGTCCAGATCAGAGAGATTTCAGACCCACACTCAAAGGAGCAGCTCTGGACTAAGGTGTGAGAGGACACACTTTACAGTGGAAATGCACTCAAGGGCATCTCATGGTTAACGCTCAAAAGGCTGGAGTGCACCAAGGCCCCTATAGGAGGGAACTTATACCTAAGTCTCTTTGGTGCTTGGTGGCTTTCTAATGGCCTTGGCATGGGTCATCAATGACTTAGGTATGCAAAAGAAACAATGTAAGCCCCAAACTATAATCTGGTAATAAGGCACCTGCCAAACAACATACCTTCTGGAGACTCCTCCTGCACATATGTGCCAGTCAGGTACCGGTGCACCAGTGCAGACTTGCCACTGGCCAAGTTACCCACAATTCCCTGCAGGAAAAAAAAAAGACAACAGTTAGGGGTGATTAAATCATTTATTTAGTTTTTTGCACACAGCAGTTAAAATACATGGTAACCCACACAGGGTTATAATCATCCTGATAAAATGGTGGAGAGGTATTCAAAAATGAACTCAGCACTATTTCTACTGGAGACCCTGATTTAGCTGCTTCTGTCCTGGATGATGTTAGGGTGTCAGCATGGCTGGCATTCTCCTGGGAATACCCCTGCTGGCTTTATATGGCACATGTGTACCAGCTCAACTGTCCACAGAGTTAGGAGCCTCCCTATATACTAAGATGGAAAGGTTCCATGGGACACAATGCCACACAGGGTCTTTTGCAGACAGGGCCATACGGTGCATTCCACCCTAAGGTAAACTTGGGAAAGCTGGAAGCAGGAGTACCTGGGATAGGGTGGGGAGTATCGACAGCAAGCCTGCCTCACAGAAATACACAACCAAGAGAAAAACAACAGTTAAGCTGTGGCGGGGACAGCCAAGGGGATCAGAGCTGGTAGAAAATAACAGGAGAGGGAAAGAGTGGTGTGAGTGCCGCTGTCCAGCAGTAACCAGGGAGGCAAGGCTGATCCCTGTGCTCTGGTGAAAGGACATTTGGCCTGTGCTGGGAGCCCTGCACTTCTCCCTCCCTCCAGGGAGTTGTTCTACTCAGTAGCCTTGTGTATTCTAATTTTTGCCCAATGACCACATATCAATCCCATGTTCTTCCCTAAGTCCCAACTGCCCCATAGTCCATTGTTCTGTGTGACTGCCCCCAAATCCACAGGCTGTCCTTACCCTCTCACCATGCTTGCAGCCCTCTGCCATTCAGCTTCCTATTTCCTGGCTTTGTCTTCTATATTCACAAGGTACCAATCTCATCTCTACAGGCTTTGCTGTCTCCAGGTGACTAGAACTTTCCATGCTGATTAATCAGAGCCCCAAATCCTATTCCAGCTCAGGAATGGCAGCCAGTTCAGACATCACAACCTACGAGGACCAATTCTATTGGTTTCTGAATGCTTGTGTCCCCCAGGCCCTAGATGCATTGGGTGGGACCTCTGAGAGGGGATGGGTGACTGGGACACTATCCATACAGCCATCAACATCCCACCTGTGACCTATAGAGCAGCTAAGCCCTAAATCCTCACCTGCCCACAAATCTGCAGGTTCCTCTGACTTCCAACAATTACAGAAAGAGGTTTTACTGTTCACAAGCCACCATACCATATCTTGTCACAGCAGCCTGGATGGAGGAGGACACTTTCATGTCACAGCCTCACCTGGGGCCAGAAAGATGCTCTGCTGCTACACTACAGCACAACACAGCCTTTAACATGACTCGCCACTCCTTATAGGAAGGGACTGTGTCTTGCTCATCTTGTTCTCTGCCCTGCCAGGGCACCCAGCCCAAGGAAGAGGCACAGCCCCCATGGCATCAGTGTGTGAATGGCTGATGAATGACTAACACTGTGGAATAGAAATGAGCTCTTCTACCACTGAGAGCTGGGCTGAGGGCCAGAGCATGTGCACGGCTCCTGCACAAAGCTGCTGCCCCCTCCAATTCCAACCTGCATCTTCCTACCTTGAGCCTCCACAGTTGGAGACTATTTGCCTATTAACTATTCTTTTGCTCAAGGGCACCTGCTGTTTGTCAGCTTCAGGCTGAGAAAATCCAAGCCAGTATGCCACAGAAATGAAATGTTTAATTAAGATCACTTTCTCTTCCTGGAGGAAGAAACCCAGCACTGTGCAGCTGGGCTTTCTCTGTCTGGCGACACGAGCCACTCTTTTCTGCAATAATAGACAAAGGTATCCCTGAGCAGGCCAGTGCCACCTACCCTGGGCTGGGGATGGAGGTTGCTTGGCTTGTGTAACCATCTCACAGATTGTGAGCCACACTGTTTTAACTTGAAACACTAGCAGAAACTACTGTCTGTTAGCATGTGGCCCTCCTATGAAACTGACAACTGCTCCTGAATGTCACCTACAGAGGAGTAAATAACTCGGCCTGAGCCAAAGGGCTTCATGGGCAGAAAGGAGGCGCCCTGATAATGATAGAGCTGGGTACATCAGATAGGCGCTGTCACCCCACCTCGCCCGTGCACGCATCAGTTAGGGCTGTGCCCCATGCTGTCTACCAGAAGAAGCAAAGCACAGCACCTATATAACCTCAACTCACTAACACCCTGTGTTTTCTACTCAACCACTAAACACAAATCTACTGCAAAATAAATGGGAGCCTTTTAGTTAACAATCCTAGCTGAGGGGCTGCAGAGACGGCTGAGTGGTTAAGAGCATTGTCTTCCAGAGGACTCAGATTCAATTCCTAGCACCCACATGGCAGCTCACAACTGTCTATGACTCCTGTTCCAGGGAATCTGACACCATCACACAGACAGACATGCAGGCAAAACACCAATGTAAACAAAATACAAATAAATACATTATAAATAAAAGCCAGCTGAGAGTGTAAGTAAAATGGATAGTGGCCCCTCTGCAGGCAATGTCTGTCGACTGCTTCCACCCCGGCAAAAAAGGCATGGAGCCCATGAAGCCTGGCATGAATCTGCAAGTGCTGAAAGCAACTACAGCCCAACTTCAAAGAGCCCCAGGCAGAGGCCCACTGCTCTCACAAGGAGCAACAGTGAACAGTGTCCTGATGGATTCCAAGACTCACTGTAAAATACTCCATAAAAGGTCTATTGGGAGACTCAGTGACATCATTCCATGGCTACATTTCCAAGCAGGGCTGGGGGGTCCCAAGGCGATGACCTAAAGGGTTACCAGTCTTGGGTGCTGCATGGGGGCAAAAACAATAACAGCCCTGTGGGCATGGGAAGGGAAATGCTTCACAGAACAAAGGGGTATTTCTTCAGACCTGGGCATCCTCATCACACAAGGACAGCAGAGCCCATGGCCCTCCTCAAACCACAGATGAGCCCTTGACTACAAGTCAATCACAGTGAGCTCAAGGCAGCCCAGCTTTAGAAGATCCCTTCACTGTCTCTTTAAATGTCAATACTTGCTAAACACACCAAATGCTTATGACAGAAAGCCACATAGCGGAAAGTTTTTGGGAGTGCTCATCCTCATTACTGGCTGATAAGAATACGTAGATGAGACCAGGCATAGAGGCACAAGCCTGTTTAATTCTAGCACTTGGGAAGCTGAGCCAGGAAGACAGTAAATTAAAAGCCAGCCTGGACTACATAGTGAGTTCCACAGCAGCCAAGTACATAAGTGAGATGCTGTCTTAAAAAGCCCAAACCAGCCAAACAAAAACCACTCAGGCCCTGAAACCTGCAACACCTCTAAGTGCAGGCAGGCTCTCGGGAAGATAATCCCCGATAACACCTGATTCCTAGCCATCTCTTGTGCTGCTAGGAGGCTGAAGCACCCCACCCCACCTGGCTGCTGTACTGACTTAAATGGACACCTGGGGCCAGAAGCTATGGCAACAGTGGGGACGGATACACAGAAGGCTCCCAAAGCAGTGTTGGTTTCGAATCCCAGCTCTACTCTACCATAGATGGCTTCTCAGGAAGCTCTTCATGCCCCAAACCTCATCTGTGACACAGGTTGACAATAATTACTCTTGGAGTAATTATTAGGACTGAAGGCAGTAATTACATGGAACCTGCAGGCAGTGCATGCCCACGAGTGTGTGCTCTATAAACAAACACCCTGGCCTTGCTGTTTGTCACTCACTGCAGAACCAGAGGGGTTAGTACCTAGGTTTCCTACCAGGAGTATCTGAAACTGGCCAATCTTTATGAAAAGGCCCTGTTCATGGCACTGGCACCCTCTGTCACTCATTCATCGGGTATTTGTATAACACTCTAATACTGTACAAAGTTATGGTAGCTATGAAACATAGAAGACAGCTATTTCAGGGCCAGTCTTGCAGAACCCCAGAGGCTAGGAGGAGGGCTGTCTCCCATAAATGAACAATCCATTAGCTGGCACTGCTGAGACACACCACTGCCTCATTCAGGTGTGAGAGACACATAAAAGTCCTTATCCCACCCTCTCTGCATCACTGAGGCTAGGGCAGCAGGAAGGAGGAATGCGTGGGGGGGGGGGCGACCTGGAGTTCAGGTAGGTCAGAAGGTGGTAGGAGAAAGAGTGAGCAAAATGGGAAAATGAACAGTGAGAGAGTGGGCGGGAGGCCCACACTTAGGTCCTCCACCACCTGAAGCTTGCTAATAGGCAGGAGCTCATCCATGTTCAAGCAAGAAAATTATACAGTCCAGCACAAGAGGTGAGGAGAAGGAGGGAGGGAAAGAGGGAGGGAGGAGGGAGGGAGGGAGGAAGAAAAAGGAAGGGAAGGGGGAACCAAAAAGAAATCATGAGGGTGTGAAGT
>NC_048595.1:441067351-441137166 GCF_003668045.3 Cricetulus griseus | reverse complement strand
CACAAGCAAAAACAACCAAGAGCATCAAATCTCACAATAAAGATTATTTAAAATGTGGGCTTGTCCCTTCCTTCCATGCTAGTATCACGGGCGTGCAATGGAGTTGGGCCCTAAGAGGTGACTGCAATGGACAACATTCACAGAAGCCAGCCATAAGCTTTAAGTCTGCTGGAAGCTGCTTATATTAAAAGCAGAACTCTTGACTTACACCAAGAGCTCATAACTGTATAAACAGTCATTACTTTATGACAAAAATTATGACTGTGGATGGCTTGCTACAGAGGTTGTCACAACACCCAGCAAGGGACAGTTAAGAACACAGTGGCATATGTACACAAGTGCTTATGTGTGATGCAGACATAGAGCAGCACAGAGCGAGGTAGGGGAAATACACAGACAACAGTCTTAGTCCTGTGCACAGACCACCACCTGCTGGATGGCAATTATGGCTCTTGCAGGCACACTCAAAATTCCAGCTTCCCCACTGCCAGTGATAGTCCTGCCCAGGTGCACCCACCCCAGATACAGCATGCCCCGCCCTGCAGGCCCCAGGAAACAGAATGCACACCCAACCCTGCTTATTCTAGTCTCCTCCCTCCCACAGGCCACAGGTGTCACTCACCACTTTGAGCTCTGGTACAGATCGGCTGAGTGTCCATTCCTGGCTGTTCACGAAAGCATCTGTAATAGAGGATGGAAAATGTGATGTGACATGCCACAACTCAAGACAAATCCAAATGTCCCCTATATGTCATTTTGGTGGGGAAGGAAGCGGTACTAAAGAATAGTCATACGAGCCCCCTATGTTACTCCTACACTAGAGGCCATGACATGCCCAAGTTCACACATTCTCACCTCAAGGCTGTGGTGTGTAACAATGCACACCTCAACAATGCTGTAGGCCTCTCAGGCTGTCCATTCCTCTCCTGCTCAAGCTCCAGGCCTTCCTCATGTCCACAGCAGAGCTGATGGCATTCATGATTCTTGGCACAATGTGGAGACACTGTGGCAGGAGCCTGGCCTGCCTGGACCTGACCTTATATCAGGGCAGCTTTTCATCTTTTATAAGTATTCTACTAATGTAGTTACTTTTCTGAAAACACACACACACACACACACACACACACACACACACACACACACACACACACACACACACGATAGATGGTAACTAGAACCGGTTGCCAGATTGCAGGGTGCAAAGAGTCTCTGCTGGCTATTAGGATCCTCAGAGAGAAACCAGAGAGGTGATTCAGCCAGGGTGGTTTTGTTGAGTCAGAAAGACAAGGAGTCCCCTCGGTCCTGAGGGATTTGGTCATGGTGCTTAACCTCAGTCTGTCTCACATCTTAGATCTCCACAACCAGCATCCATGGCTTTGCTCACCTGACTGTCACACTCCCAGTGGCCATTTCCTGTCATAAATGACAGCCTGTGGTAGTGCCCACCACAATGCAGGCTCGGGTTGCACCTCTCTTTCCAATGTGATTCACCCTTGACAGTCTTTTTCAGATGACTCCTGTTACATCTTAAGTTGTCCAAAAAGCAAAGTCCCTCACAACACATTCAAAATCAAGTTGGTCATCATTCTTGGGGATTGCATGGAACATTAGACCCAGCAGGTGTCAGGACCGGAAGCAATGGCCTGCTGCCCCTGTAGGTTGCTGGACAAGGGTGAGATATGTTTAGGTGAAGCCAAGCAGACCAGGAGGAAAACACAGTCCACCTGACAGCAAAGAAGCTGCAGCCAATACTGGCCATATGTCACCGGTCCCATAGTGACAGAGAAACCCTGGTGTCTAAGGAGATGAGTCTCCCAGAGGGAGGGCTCTGCTCAGGGAAGTTAAATCAGAACTGGGTGGCCTTCAGGGGCTACAGAAAATAAGACACATCCGTACAAAAGCACTGTGGCATTGTGTGGCATCTTTTTATTTGCAAATATATCCTCGCTCAAATGTTACGTTCATTTTTGTGGCAGCTAAATTAATAAAATAATTGGCTAAACTGGTGGGGAAAAAGAAAAACTATTAAACACAGCTTTCATTAAGACATCTTTCTTTAAAAATGTCTGCCCAGTCTGAAGGAAAGATTGCCATGCTGAAGACCAAAAAAAAAAAAAAAAAGTAATAGGTGCTTTAGTGAAGACATCTGCACCACAATCTTCTGACACCTTCCTCTGTGTGGCTTTTCAGTGGCTGAGTCTTTGCCACAGAGAGCAATGAAAATGCAGGCTACACAGCACCTACCTAGAAACTTCCTCAACCCAGCAGGAGAGGGGACCCAGCAGGAGTGGGGCAGAGCACATCTCTGTCTTACTCAGAATCTCCAGAGAAGCTATCTGCTTCAAGAAACAACTCTGGGCATGTCTGCACACTTTCTAAGGATCTTCCTAGTAGGGTGGAGCCAAATGTCACAGATGTCTGTGGGCTTGGTTGTTAGTATATACTAGGCCCAAGATTCAACCCCCTGAAAGGAATAAAACTGGGTGTGATGCATGCCCGAAATCTCCATACTAGAGGCAGAACCGTAAAGATCAGAAGTTCAAGGTCATCCTAGGCAATACAGTGAATCCAAAGCCAACCTGGACTATCCCGTCTCAACATTCATAAAACAATGTCACAGAAGAAATTGCTATGCCCCACGTAACACCCCAGTCCCTTGAACATGAAGAAAACACACTTATAGGCATCAGTTTAGATGAAGCGCTGGAATTTAACAGTAGACAGAGATTACCATTGATGGGCTGGGGGTTCCATCCCACTGAGCCTCTGATGGGTGTGGACCAGGCTGCCTGGCTCCTGCTTCATACCACAGGTGTTCTCCACTGTGGCTAAGGACAAGAACCTATTTCATCATTCCTCATAATTAACCTACCACTAGGCTCCAATTACTTTCTCCCCCCTTTTGAATTGCAGTGTATCCAATCCAGGGCCTCCTGCATGCTAGGCAAGTGCTCTCACAGCAAGCTATATACCTAGAACTTAACAGTCTTTATTCAGTTCAACAAAAGAAAGTGGGTGCTGTGTCCTGGCCTCCCCCTATAGTGACAGGCTACTGGACTCCACGTTAGGCATGTAAATGTGACATGAGGTTCCTGCACTGGTCTCTGGTAATCATGACCAGTGGATTACAAACAATGCCCAAGAGGACACAAGAAGAGAGGTGCAGGGACCACACTACCCACAATGGGCTCCAAAATTCATGAGGATACACCTTAACTGTAGCATGAGGCGGCAGATGAGAGGCAGGAAGGCCGTAGGCTAGGCTTGAGGGGCTGAGCAGCTCGAAGGGCAGCTGTTGCCCCATGGAGGGGCAGAGAACACCATGCATCCCCATGAGGGCCACCCACTTTACAACCCCCACAGTGCCATCAAGCCCACTGTGCACAGGTGCAGACAACAGCCTCCCTGGGCATCTGACTGGACCTCCCCTAACCTCAGATACTCCTGGCTACCACATCAAGCTCTAGAAAACTGAGGAGTGTGGAGGCCGAAGGGACCCTGACCCTTCCTTTACCTGAGAGGTCGAGGATGCTGAGCTGGGTGTGACCAAAGACATGACGTAGGAAGAAGATGACTTCCCAGCTCAGGCGCATGGAAATGTCAGCCCTGACCTATCCCCTACACCATGCCAGGCCAGGTCCAACTTCCTAGCCTGCCTGAAACATGGCTTCAGCTTCCAGGATCCTGGAGACTGAAACACGGAGAGTCTCAGAACCGTCACTCACTCCTGCTCACCTCCTGCCTACTCCAAAATTCCTATCTTCCTTTCAGGAAGCCTTGGACTCATTTAGAGCAAAGCCCTATTCCCTACTCTAAGGACCAGGTCACCAGCAACTAGAGAAGGCAGAGCAGAAACAGGGCCTTGTCTCTCTGGTGGCTAGTGTTCATCTATGACACAAACTGGAAGTGCTTGAGCAATGACAATTTCACTTGGTTCAACCCACAGCACGAAAGCATGGGCACAGAGGGGGGAAAAAAACCTCCCTGTGATGTGATCACAAGCATCTCAAATCAATCAAATACCCTCTGGTGAGCTGGCCTCAGCACCATGCCCAGGCAAAGCCCAGTGGAGACTGGAGAACAAGCAAGATGACTGACTGATGGATGAACTTGAAGCCGGGCAGCCAGGACCCATGGAGCCTGGAGGAACCTGGCTACAAACGGCTTATTTCCAGGGAAGCCTTCAACTCCACAGCTCCACTGGGTACCTTCCTGGAGCCTCAGAATTTTGAGCTAATGTCTTACCAATGTTCTTCATCACCCCCAGAGTCTAAACTGCATCATTTGGCTGGTGGACACAAGCCCCGGCATAGCTAAGGCCGGAGATAAGGTAACAGAAGCCCAGTCTGCAGGGCCAGTCTGCAGGACTTCATGCTCCCCAACCCCTCCTCGTTTGGCTCCAGCCACAAGGCAACAAACTGCCACCAGGGTAAAAACAGAAACTGAAATTGTAGGTAAGAGAGAAAAAACAAAACACTGTCTCAGGGACAGGAATGCTCTTAGACCTTAAATTCCACAAAGATTTTCAGAAATGCACCCTGTTTAGCAACAGACATGAGTGTTTTTTTTAAACCTGAGAACATTTGCAAAGCCCTGAAATAGGAAAAACATCAACAGAAAAGAGAGCAGAGACCAGGAGATGGGGAAAGCCAGGTCCCTGGCCCTATCTGCATCTTGCTGAGGAAGGATACAACATGCTCTACAGAGGAAGAGAGCACTGTGAGACAGTGCTCGACACTCAAGGTAGCAATGTCTTACAAACCTGTGCACAACGGCATGACAATTTATCAAAAACCCTTATTGCCAGTTGAGTAATCACGAATAAACTCAGTCCTCAGGGGCACTAGATTGCCAGGTTCCTGTTAGTTCCAGTTGCTCCTCAGTGGCTCCAAAGATTCACAACCAAGATGGTTCCCTCCCCCACATCCCTGACACTCACCTTCCCCATTCATGAGACCTTTCCTTTGAAGAGTGACAAATGTCATGTCACCAAAGCACCACCATGCCTGCCTACCCCTGCAGGTATGGCTACACCACAGCCACATTCCCAAGCATCTTTCCCCTGAGCCCTGATGTAGCTGGAAAATTCTTCTCAGTAGAGACCGCATGCAAGAGTCCCCTTTTCTCTTCTTTCCTGAGCAGTCTACAAGTCAAAAGGCACTGGCTGAAGCAGGGTGCCAAGGACTCAATGAGCTGACTCAAGGGACACATGATTCCCTTTAGTGAGATTCCCCCATGGCGCCCTTGCTTACAAAGAACGGTGTTCTAGGAGCAGCACTGCTTAACGCTGCAGGCATATCAGTAATGGCTGGAGAACACAAGTCTGATGAGGAAAGCAAATAAATGTGAGGATGTGAGATGGGAAAGGAGGGAAAGATCACTCTAAATGTGAAGGTGGAAGCCAGAGCTCACAAGCTGAGGGGAGCCAGGGACAGCAACTACGGCTTCCTATGTGTGCTCGATACATCCACACTACATTTCCTTGAGAAAGACATGCGCTGGGTGAGCATATTGGCAGCTCTGAAGCCTGTGCCCTCATTCCAGCCTATTTTCATTCACCGCCATCACCCAGGTGATGAAGGCATTTACTGTGAGCATCTTCCCCAGGCAGGCTACAAGATCCCCAGGGAGAAAAGACTACAGCCCCAGATCCCTCTGACCAGCAGAAAGAGCAAAGGACATTGCTTCTCCATGCCCTCAAGGCCACCTGAGACCTGCTGCTACCCTGACACCTCTGGCAAAAAGGACACCTTCCTGTTGCCCTATTGTACACAGGTCTCACCTCCAGCCTGTGTCCCAAACCTGAACAGCATACAGGATACAAGGTATACGAACACCTCGTCCTAGTGGATGGTGCTCTTCTGGAAGGGTTATAGGGAAATACACCCCATTTCGTTTGCTTTCTGTTCCAGGTTTATGGTTAAAGGTGTGATTTCTCAGCACCCTGCTCCTGCACCATGTCTGAAGCTTGCTGCCGTGCCTTCCCCCTGCCAACTGACTTTGATCCCTCTGAAACTGTAAGCCAAAAATAAACTCTTTTCTTTCATAAACTGATTCTGGTCATGGCATTTCATCACAGCAACAGAAAAGCAGCACAGGCAGTCATTATGCTAAGCTCAACTTAGCAATCCCCAAGCTCTGTGTTCTAGTGATCCAGTACACCGGCAGGGTCGCTGCAATACTGATACCCTGTCACCTTTTGCCACTTTCACCCAGCAAGGTACACCAACTGCACCAGACCCATGCCCTGAGTGGCTGTATCTAGGTGACAGCACAAACTATGCTGTGGCCATCATATATGCCCTGGCAGATATTACAACCCTGAGCAAATCAGGCTTCTCCCAGATAAGATTCTAAAATAAATTTGGCGTAACATATGGAGCACAAAAACTAGGTCACAGACATGTGCAACCAGCCCTCAGTCTGTCTACCAATAATTAACTAGGCAGAGTGTGAACAACACAGAGGAAGGTGGAAGAATAGCCAAAGAGCCACGGTGGCTCGAGGGACTTTTGTTTTTCCCAATTACCGACCTTTACAGACTTCACCTTTACCGACTTTGGTCTTTTCTAAGAAAGGGCAATAAAGGTAGTTTATAAACAGGGCCGGTCCCTCCTGTACCTAGAGGATCACTAAGGTTCTAATGGGTGGCCAAGGCTGCAAACCTGAAGCCTATAAAGGCCAGTCTTTCGTTGAAAATGCAGAAAAGCATAATTACAAAGAAAATGCATGGAAAGGTCTCATTCTTTCTCTACTTCCCATTCCTTACACCACAAGGGTCAAAGATTCTTCCCTGTCTTCAAAGTTCTTTTCAACAGAAACATTAACAGAAGCCTATTCAATGTACACATCACCAGCTGGGGAGGGGCTCAGCTTCTCCCACCCATCACTGGAAGCTTGCAACCCCCAGTGCTACACAACATCCCAAACAAGCTACAGCTAAAGATCCCACCAGGGATCACTGCCACTGCTATTCATGGTAAGTCAGGAAGGGAAACTCAGTACCGTGTGCTCTGGTACCCACCTAACCCTGGTCATGGATGCTCACAGTCCGGGGCAGGGTTGCCTTTTACTCATATGTCACTTACCAGGAGAGACAAGGAGCACACACCCCACCTCTAAACACAAACAAGGTGAGGTCCCCAGTGTCAGCAGGCATTGGTTCCTGTGACGCCCTTCATGGCCCAAGTCCTTCAAGTGCCTAGCTGCAGAGGTGTTGGCTGACTGAGGCTGAGCCCTCCTTCCTAACTGCCCTTGGCTAGAGAGTGGGTAGAGCTCAAGGCCTGACCCGAGATTATTAATGAGTATAAAGGCCTCGTGCTTGACCATAACTGAAGCTCAACCATCTCCAGTCCTCAGCCCATCCCCACTGATTCCAGAACCCTTGGAGGAGCAGCCTTCTTCCAAGGTCTGTAGCTAAACTAACCCTCAGGGGGAGAGGTCAAAAGAAGGTCTCAGGGAATGTCCTGCATATCACTCTCCTCCAGGGCCCGCCTCCTAAGGAACTAGCCTTCTCCATCGTAACTGCTGCAGGGCATTTACAGAGTCTCTACCAGACAGGGGCCCACCACTACTACTGCCATGAGGCATGAACATCTGGGCATGACCCTCATAGACCTTCCAGGCACATACATATCAAGAAGGCTTCTTTCTCTCCCTTACAGCACGTGACAACTCCACTAGCATCCTTGTCCACAGCAGGGGATGCCTTTCTAGATGGTTCTAGAACCAAGCACTGCACACTGTATTAGTGATACCCACTGCCAACGCCAAGCCTGTTACTGCCTGTGAAAAGAAGCATAGGTCTATGTGTCACGCCACACAGTGCTAAAGCTGTGGAGGAAACAAGGCCAGTACGGCAGATGAGAGGGAGACCAGCCGTGGCGCTGCTGGTCAGGGTGGTCTCTGATGTGCTGACATTCAGACACTAAGGAAGGAGAGGGCTGCGTGCTGGAGCTAAGGAGGGAAGGGCACAGAAGGGCAAGGCGGGGACAGGATGAAGAACATGGTGTTGGTGTTGGGACAGTTTGCTTGGAGTGACCTGGGGACTCTGAAGGGTAGGAAGATAAAAGACAGAGGTTTGATGTGAACCTGGGTCGTGGTGAAAGTGGCCATGTGCAGATCTGAAGAAGAGAAGTCCTCGGAATCACGGGTGAAGGAGCATGGGTGGAGACTGGGTGCCTGCTGGAGCAGCAGAAGGTGTTGCAAAGTTTTTATGTTGGGGGCAAAGGCAGAGGAGCAGGCAGAAGGGCTAGTAGTGTAGCCCCCCATAGAGGCTTCCCACCAGGGAGCACCTACTTCCCACCAGGGAGCACCCTAAGTTTAGGCTACAGATACATAAAACAAAAGTCCCCTGGGTTACACAGTCAAAACCAAACTTAACATGCACACTTGGGGTCTGGGATTATTCTGCTTCACCGGTTGAGTCTCTTGAGAAATCTTTGTAGTTTCTAATAACGCACACCACCCTGCAACTCACTAGCCAGCGTCTGGGTGCTTATTTCTTTGCTAAAACTCAAAATACATTCAATGTCTGTATACACTGAGGAATTTCATCTCTAGTCCTGTCCCATCGGCCACTAGTCACTGTCTGCAAGCTGTCCCGCCTGGTGTTTCCTCCTCCTGAGTACAGTGAAGCTGTCCATGCAGTGAAGGCCACACTCAGAAGAGAGGAGCATGGGAAGAAGAAACAAGGGTCCCCGGACTCCTCTGCAAATGTGATGAGCCCAGAACAGTGAGAACCTACTGAGTCCTCCTGGGCATCTATAATCTAGTACCTGTCACATGTGACCCTGTTATGGTCACATGCTCCTAGACAGTCATCATTGTACACCTGATGTGGAAATGAAAGAAGAGACCAGAAGACAACCATGGTTTCCACAGAGCTGGTTAGGTGAGGGTGTAACTAGTGACTGGCTCTAACCTAGGTCTGCAGCAGCATGCCCACCTCTGTGGCTGCATGCTATAGGTCTCTCTGCCCCTCTACATATGCGTCTCTAAGACAGGAATCCCACTACTCAGCAGAGTAACAACCATTGCACAGGGATGCCAGTATGGTCAGTACACAGCTGACTGCCATGTCCTTCCAATACACACAGCTAGCCACAGAACTTTAAAAGGATCCCTTTTTTAATCCCAGAAGAACAAACCGTAACAGCAGTATTCACAGGTAGAAAAGCTGGCCTGTTCCTGGATTTGACACCTCCATAGCAAGCTACATGGGTCTAACTACACGAAGGCTGGGCAGACTCAGGGCCCCAGAGCTGGACTCTCACTAGAGTTACCTAGGCCTCAGAACCATCTGGGCAGATTTTCTGTGAACCCCTCCCCCAGTGCTCCCAGCACCCCCATCTGAGTAGGCTGAGATCCCAAGCTCACAGCCTAAATGGAGACGAGCCCACAGTGAACAACTTCCAAAAGGGTTTCTGGCATATTAAAATAGCATCCTCGAGTCTGTGCCAAACCCTCAGTCCAGGCCCAAAGTGTTCATGTGGCTGAATTTAGAACTCTGAATATAAAGCCATCAATTTCAACTTCTTGAAACCAAGAGTAGAACCAGACTGGATAAACAAACCATGAAAGAGCAGCAGGAGGGTGTGAGCAGAAGACAGCAAAAAGCAACCATTCAAGACCCCCACACCCAGGTCAGGAGGTCTGCACTTTGCCCAGGTGTAGACAGCCCAACACACTGGGTACCCAGAGCAGGCGGTGCTGTGCCTGGCTCCTCCCATCACTGCTCTGCTAGGGGCCCCATAAGAATGCCATGCTGCACTGAATCCACTCCCATGTGGAGACCGAGCCCCTCCCATCATTCCCGCTCTTGTTCCTAATCAAGTCCCATCCCAGGCATTCTCAAGAAGTGCCATTGGAATACAGAAGGGTGGGGGCTGAGCACAGGCGCCCTGCAGCTGGAGTGCTTGGGTAGCTGCAGACTTATTTCCCAAGCTCTAGTCAGCTCTCTACACCTCTATATATACATCTCTACAGACAGTGATTCTATTACTCAATGGGGTAACAGTCCACTCTACAGGGCTGTCAGGGTAGTCGGTACACTGCTGACGGCCACATGCTTTCACTCTATCCAGCCTGGCCAACGGACCAGAGGATGTGTTGGCTACTGCTGAGACTGCTTTTTGTGACACAGCAACAAAGCCAGTCTAGGAATCAGGTCAGTTCCTTGACTGACAGACAGAGTGAGTGACAGGAGTATGAGACTAAGGCCCGGGGATGCTTCCCTGCATGTCCCTCAGCATTCCAAAGCCTTTCTCCTCTGTGGCCGATGAAAGGGAGAGTGGGTTCTACTCATCAATGGTCACTCCCCTGTCAAAGTCCCAACAGTTGCTCACAGAGTCAGACAAAATCTCAACAAGTGGGAAAAATTCTAATTCCTATTTCTCCTCATGTGAAAGTGACCATGGCTGTGGGGCTGCTAGAAGAACCTGGCCCTTGGTGTGGTGGAATCTGGGTTTTTCTCAAAGCCACTTCTTCTGCTTCAGGGAGAAAGTTCCAGAAGTGTGCTGGAATTGAGCTGGGTGGCATACGAATAAGCTGACAGGTCCCCTCCTGCTAGGGGAACAAAACTGAGCCCAAGTACTCAGCCTCAGACACAGGGCCCTGGACACCAGAGAGGGAAACTGAGGGGCCAGACACACAGACCACTGATGGGGAATGTACTGTGTATGTTCATCTTATTGATTATTGAATAAAGTACTTGTTTGGCCAATGAGACAGCAAGTTAGACGGGACTAGGAGTCAAGGAGGATTCTGGGAAATGTAGTAGATAAGTGGTGATCCAGGCAGGAAGTGACATAGCAAGGAGACTCATTTAAGCAAGAGAAACAGGAAGTGGGGCCTCTTTCCCCTCTGCTCCTCCTCCAGCAGCACAATGTGATCCACCGGCAAGGAAGAGTGCCAGCAGAAGGCATCCTCTATAAGTCTTATAAAATATATAAATTTATGATAATTAAGACTGAGCTAACAGATGAGAAATCCTAGTCATTGGCCAAGCAGCTTTGAACCTAATACAAATCTCTCTGTGTATTAATTTGGGCCCTAACTCGGGCGGGCGGCTGGCGTAAAGCACACACGTGGCGGTGGGGCTTGGCGGCTTTTGGCAGAAAGATTTATCGTAACAGACCAATGATCCTCCCAGGGATGATAGACCAGGGTGTGTAGAAGAAAGGTTCTGACTCAACTGCCCATGTCAAGAGCAGTCATTAAGAGAAGAATCTAGGAAGACCTGGCAGTTCAGATTCACCAGAAAAGGTGCCTTCCCTTAGAAGAGACACTAAATGAAGTGCTTCCTGGTCCTGCTAATATCCCAAAGGAAGCCTCCACAATGTTCTAAGTGTGGCTAACTCTGACCTGAGTAAAGATGACAACCTCAGGTGGTGGTGACACACACCTTTAATCCCAGCACTCAGGAGGCAGAGGCAGATAGATCTCTGAGTTTGAGGCCAGCCTGGTCTACAAAGTTCCAAGACACCCAGGGCTATACAGAGAAACACTGTCTCAAAAACAAAACAAGCAAACAAAAGCTTCCTATTTATGCTGGAAACACAGGGAATAAAAAGACAGGCCATGTAAGCCTAGGTCCTAAAAACTGTCACATCATACCATAAAACACAATTTGATCTTCATGTTTTATCAAATTAAACGGATAGACACCCAGTAAATATGTGGAAATACAGATTTTTTTTTTTTTTTTTTTTTTTTTTTGCAAGACGAGGTCCTGTGTAGCTCAGGCTGGTCTCAAACTTGTTACACAGGTGAGGGTAGCTACTATCTCTGCCTTCCAAGTGCTAAGATTACAGACAGACAGACAGACAGACAGACAGACAGCAGGCAGACACCTGTCTGCCTCTGTCTCCCAAGTGCTAGGATTACAGAGACAGACATCTGCCTCTGCCTCAAATGCTAGGATGACAGACAGACAGACAGACAGACAGACAGACAGACAGACAGACAGACACACACACACACACACACACACACACACACACACACACACACACCTACACCTTCATTTGGGCAGTGTTTGGGATACAATCCAGACCTTGTATATCCCATTCAAACACTCTGCCAATGAACTGAGCCCTCAGCCCCTAACACAGATCTCAAACTAATATTTAAGATGAATGACCTCTGTGTGACTCACTTGGCCTTATATATCCAAAGCAAACTGTCACTGCCATAGGTTCATCTAGGACAAATGAAAAGTCGTGTCTCAGAAGTTAACATGGAGCTGAAATTCCCCACTAGTCAACACTGGCCACCTGGAAAGCAGACGCTGAATGGCTGGACCTCAGAGAACCTGAGCACTTTGCCTGCAAAGAGACTGATGCTATCTCAGTCAAGAAAAATGACTTAAAACTCTCATGCGGTGTAGAGGTTAGCTGTCTAAAATGTATGCCCTTGTGCCAGCAAAAGCCAGCACATAACACCAAGACTGTGTCTGCTTTCAAGGAAGAGGACATCTCACTGCAAACATAAGAAAACTGAGGCCAACAGGTTGCTCTCAGCCCCTCCCTATCACCTCCTCTCTGTAGTCCACTGGGCATCCTTGTAAGTAGTGAAGCCACCAGATTCCTAGGGACCAAGATGGGAGAGCAGCAGGCCAGCAGATTGATGATGAAGCCCCTGAGGCCTCAGAACCAGAACTTGGAGAGATCATTTGCATTTGATAGTGCTATGACCAAGCTCACAAGTGTACAATTAAGTCCTCATGTTATAACATGGGTGACATCTGAAATTTTATCCTGGGAAGCCAATGCTTTGCAATACCAAAATTCCACCTTCCTTAAAGCCACAGAGAAAATTCCTGAGTAAACCATCATAAACCACACTGCCAAGGGATGGAATTGCATCCTCACCTGCCACCTGACCTTGTACTCACCTAAAGCACCTCCTCCTCTTTCCCACCTGGTGCCTAGACTGGTGTGGACTCTGTCTGTCAGCTCTGCCAATCAGAGGCTCCTGCTTCACTGCACTGGACACTTTACAGACCTAAAAAGCGCTCCGATGTTAAATATTTTTATTTCTCAAGTTCAAATGGTGCTAGCAACACATTAGAGTGGGTTCAGTTGTCTCTACATGGGGAGCAATGATGGTACCACTGCCACTGTCGTCCTTACTGGTCAGATCTGGTGGTTAGCGTCATCAACTACACAGAATCTGGAAACACCTAGGAGACAGGCATTTGGACACACTTGTGGGAAATTACCTCGATTCTACTAACAGTGCTGGGAAGACCCACCCACTATGGGCAGCACCAATCCCTCGCTAGGACCCTGGACCATAATACTATATCCCCCGGGAAGGGAGCTGAACAGTAGCATGCATTCACAGCTCTCTGCCTTCTGACTCTGAGTATGGTGTGACCAGCTGCTTCAAATTTCTTCTGCCTTGATTTCCCAGCCATAATAGACCGTATCCTTGAACTATGACCCAAAATAAACCCCATATCTGGATCCGTTCCCCTTGCTGGCTTTCCAGAATGAACCCTTCCTCCCTGCTACTCAAGCCATAACGGCCCACGTGCTTCCCCATAAAAGAGTGGAAGCATCCTGGGTCTGTGACAACAGCATAGGAGAGGAGCCAGCAGAGCTTAGTGTGGTCCAGAGAGAGAACCCCTCTAGGCTGAATACCAGAAATAAGCTAAGTTCTGCTAAACATCTACAGGGCGCACGAGCATTTGACTGAAAGAATGAGTGGGTGAAGAGATGAAAAACTGTCCCAAAGCAAGGCAGGCAGTAACCAAAGACCAGAAGGCCAGATCCTCGCCCAGTCGCCAGCTCCCCAGCAGTAGGCACCACACACCCCTGCCACCATGATTTTACAACTGACTCGCCACTCTCAGTGAATCCACAGAACCTGAGCAGCCCAACAGTCACACCCCTTGGGACTCTGACAATTCCGAACACAGAGGAACACACAGCCATATCAGGGTCACACAGCCCCCAAGTCTTCACGATGGTCACAAGTGATCACACACCACCACAGTGACCTTGGCAAATACTACATGATCCTAATGGTCCAGGGGAATGCCCTAGATGACTGGGCATTCAGGTGGCCGCACTTCTTCAGCTCTGCAAGATCCTCTACCATGGAGATGTGACACACCCATAAGCACTAAACTGGTGTAGCTTTGAAATACAAGCAGAAACTGACGGCAGCTGTCATCAGAGGTAAAAACACCCCACGGTTCCTCTGTCTCCACTTCCTCTACCTCCATCTTCCTACCTACCCATGTTCCAGAAGGAATGCGTTACCAGGCTTGCTTCTAAGACATACATGCTAATACCTCAAGCTGAACCTGACATGCTAACATGACATGCTAACACCTGAGCTGAACCTGACATGCTAACATGGCATAACACCTGAGCTGAACCTGACATGCTAATATGACATCACCTGAGCTGAACCTGACATGCTAACATGGCATGATATCACCTGAGCTGAACCTGACATGCTTACATGGCATAACACCTGAGCTGAACCTGACATGCTAATGTGAGTGATATGGTAACACCTGAGTTTGAACCTGAAATGCTAACAACCCAAGTCTCTGGTTCTCCAAAGGAGGCTGCAGATGAGCCGGTTCCCTAAAATGAGACTTGAGAATTAACAAGCAAGGGCTGGGTGCAGCTCAGTAGCTAGATTGGCATGTCGGGCAACCTGGGTTTCACTCCTCGCACAAGAGGAACAACCAAAATTAACATGCACTACCTGCCACAGGCAATGATTATGCCTAGCTGACGACAGCCAATCAAAGGCCAAAAAGGGTGGGGAAAGGCCCTCAATGCATGCACCCTCAACCTCAGAGTTTCTCCCCAAGAGGTCACTTTTAAATCGTAAATGTAACAGATTTGTAAACAATAAATACTAAGATTTAGTAATCTATAAATTCAATAGATTTATATCATGTATAGATACTCAGTGTTACACACATCAAATGAAATGGGAAGGAAGCTTCTCTCAGGCTCTTAGACTAGGGTGATTTGGGGCAATGACTTAAAAAGTCTGGTACCCATCCATCCACCCACCCCTCCATCCAATTTCCCCCAACCCTCCCTCCAGTCCACAGTCTATCTGCCTGCCCATCTTCCAGTACACAGAGGATCAAGGAAGGTTATGTGAAGATTCAGCTGCTCTCAGGCTGAGCTCTGGAAAAAGTCTGATCTGGCCTGTAAGAAGGAAAGTGACTCCACAAGAGGTACAAAGTAACAGCCTTTCTCCATCACAGGAACGAATGGGGGAGGGGCACTGAAGCCAGCTTCTCCCTGCCCAGAATCATTAGGTATGCTGACCAATCGTTTGAAAAGCAGCGGCTACATGAAGGTTGTGGGAAAATATAACAAGTAGGAGAAAGAGAATCCAAGGCCAGCTTCAACTGGAGTGTCAGGAGCGAGAAGCCCGCCCACCACGTGAGCATCTTGACCACAAACCCAAGCATATTCATAAGCTCCGTGTTTGTACCCATAGGTCCTTTGCACAAACGTATCACAGGCAAACACAGTGACGCCTTGATGCACAGGTTCAAACCTGTTGTCATGCCTCCTTCTGCACCTTCACAGGAACGGAGGGAAGTGTGAAACAGCTGGGAAAGTGCACGGGAAAGCTGAGCTCAGGGTGGCTTTGAGGCCTGTCTGGGCTGCCAGGCCAACCACACACTGTTACAGCCGAGACAGAACCCAATGGCCTTTCTCCAAAACCAGCTTTTCGGAAAGCAAGGAGAAAACCTGTGGGGAAAACATGTTAGGATCAGGCTTGGCCACTGCCCATTACCTGGACTCCAAAAAAATCAGGGCTTTGAAGGGCTCAAAAAGCACTGCCTGTGGGAGCCCTGCTGGGTAGAAAGAGGAGGGCCAAATGGTTCATTGTTGCCAGATCCCTGCCTGCTGGTGGCCAGGGTAGTCACTAAACCGCCAACAAGCCAAGAGAAGCCAGTGAGAAACAGGTGAGACAGAAGAGCAGACCTAACAGGCCTCCCCACCTAGACACATTCAGGACAAGCACATCCTTTCCTCACACGGGAGAGGACCAGGTGTAAATATCATTGGAACCCTAGGCGGCATGTCCAGTCTTTTGACAATGTGCCACGATCAATGTCATCATCTACAGTTTATACTTGAGACTGGCACAATCCAGTCACCAAAAGAAAACTGAACCTCCTAATAACCTTAGATTAACAACTTTATGTTGGGCCACATTCAGAACCATCCTTGGCTGTATGTGGGCCACAGGCTGAACACTCCCATGACCCAGCAAAGACGCTGGAGGGCCAGCACCTTCAAACCTCAAAAGCCACAATCTCTGGCATGAGGGTCCCAGTGATGGGAACTTCCCACCCATTCAGGAGGCCTACTACAAGGTAGGGGGGACACTGAGTCACAAGCCTCCTCTCCAGTTTAGCTAACCCTGTTGTGAATCTGAGCCGCAGTTCCAGGAGGAAACCAGCACGTTCCTAGTCTTCCAAATTACAAATTCTCAGAATCTCCAGTGAATGTGGCTTCCAGACACAGGGGTCAGGTCAGTGACCTTAACTTGTGACTGCTGGGGACCCTGGGCAGATCCGAGGCCCAAGTTCCAGTGCAGGAAAAAACAAAAAACAAAAAACAAACAAACAAACAAACAAAAACTTACCTAAAGAAGGGTATGTCCACCCAGCCTGGAGCTCTGTGTTTAAATGTGAAACACTGGGCAGAAAGAACAAGACTGTGGCACCCACGTGCACTGTGGGCAACTGTCCTGCTTCTTAGACAGCAGGAGTCAGACTGTGGGACACGATTACTATTGTTTTCCAAAAGACGGGTTCGTGTAGCCCAGGCTGGCCTCAGATAAGGATGACTTTAAAACTTATGCTCCTCCTGACTACACAAGATTACTGGGGTACACTGTGATATCTGGTTTATGTGGTGCTGGGGATGGAACTCACCACTTCATGAACACTCAGCAAAGACTCTACCTATGGAGCTGCATCCCCTGCAAGTTAGATTTTTTTTTTTTAAGGAGCTCGCTGGAGCAACAAGATAAACACTACATAAACACCCCTCTCTCACCCAACAGAAGCAGCAGCAGTCATTCTACCCTGGTGGAAGGACTAATGAGGGGGAAGCGGGGGTCTCACAGGGAAGGCTGCTGTCACTGTTGATGGAGTCAATTCTCAAGTGTCTGACAGTCAGCAGACCCTCTTTCAATAGCAGGCACAGAGGGCAAGAGGGAACACAGGATTCCCTTTGACAACTGTCTCAAACAAAAGGACACCCACTCTCATCGCTTGAGCCCCACTGTTCTGCAAGCAGTGCGCTGAACAAAGAGAGCCTTCCTGCATGCTAACCACCTCAGCTGGCATGCCACATCATGCAAAACCGCACATGGAGCATTGTATCAAAAGAGACGCAGAGCTTCTCCCAGACAAGGGAGGTGAGAGAACGCAACCCTCTTTTCACCTTTCACTCCCATGGACAGAATGCGCCTCGTAAAATTATCTTCACACGTTAGATAAGGAGAAGCCAAAGGAATGCTGCCCAGCACTCGCCCTGGTGCGCCCTGGTACTGACAGCGAGCGAGGACTGAGCTTTCCCATCTTCTGGTCAGAGTAGCTTTTGCATGCTAAGTTTTCTGAGGGCGCTATACCTGCTGGCGATACCAGAATGGGAAACAAGTGGAACAAAAAGGAAAAATAAGCACAAGAAAAAAGGGGGGATCTAGAACTCACTTTTAAATTAAAACCAGCCAAATGAAAGGCATGCGACCCCATTCTTCTAAACTGCAGGGCATTTAAAGTGATGTCTAGAATAATGACCAGGAGAAGAACAAGCAAAACCAGGTGAGTACCTGCCACACCAGGGACCATGGTTGAGAGGTGGAAGCCCAGGGATGTTACCCAGACAGGCCGAAACTCAACAAACCACCATGGGCAGATGGTCCTTCTCTCAAAATAATGAAAAGATGATAATCTCCCCCTCTTTTCTGCTAATCTGTTGACCTTAATACCAATTCTGTCCCCTTAATCATGTGGAGCAGCCACACAGCTGTAGTCAACCCCAACAGTGAGGCTACTTTGATAAGAGAGTATTTTTCTCTCCTTCATTATCTTACAGTGACATTTTAAATTAATACAGCCGTTCTAAGTCACTGCACTGGAAAAAGAAAATTTTATGCCAGGAGCATAAATATTATTTTAGAAGATCATACAGTTTCCTTTTCTCTGCTTCATGTTGGTGTATTAATCACTATCATGTATTAGGTCTGAGGATAGGGTGGGGTGCTTAGCAGCTCCCTAAAAAAATCCTACCCAACTTGCTGGTGGGGAGTTCTTTCCTTGTGTAGCAAACTCCTGATGATCCTGCAAGGTCCAGCTCATTTTATCCCCATTCGGCCACCAGGCAACTTAACTTCTTCCCCGGCTTAAGGACATGTGCTCCATCATTTGTGCCCCATAGCTCTCTCCTCCATCCTTCCTACAAACATTTAACAAGAGTCTATGGGTTGTTAGGGACCTGTGCTCCCTAGCACATAGAGGGCTAATACCAGCGTTGGCCCAGGAAGAACTCTCTATTGAAGCTTGAGACTGGGGAAACAGTCACAGCTTGCCAAGTACTCTGTAGACTCACTGTAACGTCTCATCTCGGCAGACTGAAACTGTGCCTCCATTAGCTCTCCAATGCCCCATAGATGTGTTAGTGCATCAGAAAAACAAGCCAAGCAAAAATCAAAACAACAGTGCTTCCAAACAAAGAGTAGCCATTAGTAATTGAATAGCCAAACAGGTTGCTGCAGTAGGCATGCGTTTGAATACTCCAGCAGTAGGATATTCCAAGCCCAGGTTTTCAGGTAAACTGGTGACCTAAGCTGAACTGAAGCTCCAGCCAGAGGACAGACCTAGAGGAACAGAGCACAAACCCTGGTTGCCCAAAGACACCCAGGCTGACCTTCAAGGCCACACCTCTGAGCATGCCCAGTGCAGCTGCTGAGTCTCCAGGAGAGAGCTGTTTCCTGCCCATCCCTCCAACCCAACAACAAAAACCCACAGAATGAGCTCTCAGCATTCAGTTGCCATCAAAGACTGAGTAGAAAATCATTCAAAATGTTTCCAATGAGAGACTCTGAATGACACAGTTTCATTCTAAACTATTTGCCCTGTCCAATGGCAAATCAAGCTGAAAACAATGTACCAAGCTATATCAGCAATTTTCATTTAATTGCTATTTCCTTCTTCTGGTCACTAAAGCATCTTGTCGTTTGCTTGCTATTCTAACAGTCTTTCACCCTATAATAACTAAAAGATACAGAAGCAAGGGAATCAGAAAATAAGGAACACAGCTACTGATGAAATGTACTCTGAAAAGTCAGTTGTAAATGGGTATTTTAAAAAGCTGGCCCTAGCCAAAGCCATCAAGGAATCACTTTATTGTAGTAATCAATCCTCCCACACAGTAAAACACCCTGCATGTATCTCTAGCCTGGTGGCTAGCTCCCTGGAGTGGCAAGTTAGTCTGATGGCACCTGTCAGACACAGAGTAGGCTCCAGAGAATGACAACCATCAGTGCTATTAATCATTTATAATTTGATCTTTCCTGGTACTGAATTATACTTGTGTCAACAGACTGTCTTAATACACGTGTGCCACATAACACAAAACTGCCCAGGATCTGACACAAGGCGTTTCTGAAAACTATATCTAACCCTCATAAACCCTGAGACTCCAAACATCAGTGAGAAGAGCCTGCACAGGCTAAGAAAGCCCAATGAAGCATACTGGGAAGATGGGCTGTTTCCATCCTTTCACCCTAAAGCTCTTAAGTTAGGAATCCAGGAAAACCAACTGCACATTTATCCAGAGTGTGCGTGTGTGTGCGCGTGCGCATGTGTGTAAACAAGATTTTAACCATTTTGCTTCTGCCTGTGCTAACAGAGACATCTCATTTAAGATCAGCCATGTACTCTAGGACAGGAAGATTGTTTACCGACAGCCAACTCAAAATCTAATAGCTGTTAGACAGAAAGGGTCTCTGGGAGTCCACACCTCAAATTCCTTTTGTAACCATGAATTCCAAGCCATTATGGCCTAGATTTAAAGGAAGTCATCAAGATGTCGGATGATGCTGATGGTGTTTCAGGTCTGCAGAGGCCGACCCCTGGGATGGTAAAAGCAGCTTGGAACTGGCACAGGCCTGGTTTTTGTCACTATTTAGCCAAGCTCAGGCTCTGCTCTGAAAGAGCAGCCAGCTGTATGCAGCTATAGGGAGCCCCTGGCCCCACACTTCACATTTCACAACAAGCTCCATTGTCCCTTCCTAAACATAAAATTTCTGACTCCTGAAAAGCCACCTGAGCCCCAAAGCAAGTGTAGGCAAGGCGGGATGGGGCCAGCCCTGGCACTATTCACAAAGGGAAAACATGGGATCTAGGGCGTCCAACCATGGATTTTCACATAACACTTAAAATTCAGAACTGACAATCTTTAAGAGTTGTTTTATTATGTTTACTTGTTTCTTGTATAAGTACATACATGAGTGCAGGGGCCCATGTGCGCCAGAGGCATCAGATCTCTCTGGTGCTGGCTGAATGATGTGGATGCTAGGAGCTAGGTCCTCTGCAAGAACAGTTAAGTTAGATACTCTTCACCACCTCTGCCCCAACAACTGACATTCTAAGAAACAAGTACACAAAAAAGCAAAACAAACAAAACTGCACAGGATCCTAATAAAATGGGAAGGCCTGAAAGCTGGGGCTCTGTATCACTGGCTGTAACAGCCACAGAACTGCTCCCAAGTTCTGAGGACACTGACCTGAAACTTCTGACATTTTCACCAATGGCAAAGACTTTAATTGGATGAAAGGTGTAGTGCTTTACATACACATACATACATCCACACATGATCCAGAACTTTAGAATAAAGTGAGGTCCCAGAATTCTGTGCATATGTGTATGCTATGACCCAGTATAGTTAAAAAAAAAAATACTATTTTCAATGTGATTTTTGTTTTGTTTGTTTGTTTTGAGATAGGGTTTCTCTGTGAAACAGTCCTAGCTGCCCTGGAACTCACTGTAGACCAGGCTGGTCTTGAACTCACAAGAGATCCACCTGCCTCTAGCCTCCTGAGTGCTGGGATTAAAGGCACAAGCCACACACACTTAGTAGTGTAACAATTACTCATCCATGCCCAGTCTTTTCCCTCCAGGTGATATACAGAAACCAGGTCCATGTTTTGTGGTTTCAAGAGACTTCTGACCTCAAAATGCTATCTTATTGTATCGGCCTCAACCTGTTTTGTCTTTTTCCCCCTTTCTGAGACAGGGTCTGATGTAGCCCAGGCTTCAAGTGTGATATATATCAGAGGCAGATCTTCCTAACTGTACTTCCCAAGTGCTGGGATTAGAAACACATTCCATCACACCCAGCTTGTGGGTTTTCCACATGACCCATAAAGTTTGTGGTGAAGGTCTGTCCACAGAGACAAGCAATAAGATCATTACTACAGTCGTTAACTATTAAAAACTTGCACCCCTAGGGGGCAAACTTCCCACACTTAACACCTTTACTATTGCAAACCCACTTTCAAGTGTTTGTCCCAAAGGATGAATCAAAACCTCCAATGCTTTTACCTTGTGTCCAGGTGCAGCTGAAGCACACTCATGTCAATCATGTCTGTGCGGTTCCCCATCTCCGTAAGACAGGGACTTATCTGGAATCCAAGCAACTAATTACTGTTCTCTACCAAGTCCACAAAAACAGAGATGCAAGCCTGCTGTTAGAGTAAACAGGGACCTTTCAATTCTCACTTCCTCTGTGCAAATGACAACAGGCACTTCCTGCAAACCAACTCTTTTTTTCTTCCTCATTTATTTATTTTCATGGATGATCTTGCCAGTTGGCATTGTGGTACATATGGAGAGATCAGAGGACAACCTGTGGAAGTTAGTTCCCTCCTATCACTGTGTGGGCCATGGGGATCACACTTGATCACCAGCTTGGTGGCAAAAGCCTTTACCTGGCTGAGTCATTCTCAGTGGCCCCCAAAAGAACGCCTGCCATTTTCTAACACTTTAAAAGCAGGGAGAGGGGGAGAGAGAGTAAGAGGGATTAATGATTGCAGTGGAGGAAGGAGTGTGCCAAAGTGCTACAGGGCATGTTAAAACTAGACAGCTAAGGCAACTCAACCAACCAAGTCTGGTGACAGATAACTTCATAGCAAAACAAATAAAACAAACAGGCAAGCAGGCCATGGCAGAGTTTGGCTCCAACCCTCCTCTTCCTAGTACATTCCTAGGCAGCAATATGAGAATAGTTTGTCTTCCATGGGTCCTCTGCCAAGGTTGATTTTAATGTGAGCCTGGACCTAGGGCAGTCAGCTAGCTTGGGATGGAGGGAGCCAGTTGATGATGTAGGAACCACTATACTCCATTGCTTCTACCTTTGTGGTCATCAGCCCACCTTTTTGTAATCAGAAGCATGATTAAGGAGTCGCCCTACTGAAATGCCCCCCCACACACACACACACACATAGTAGTAATATAACAATTACTCATCCAGGTGATATACAGAAACCAGATCCATGCTTCGTGGTTTCAAGAGACTTCTGACCCCAAATGCTATCTATCATATGGCTAATTCACCACCACTTTCAGTATCTACCTCCAGAAACTTCTCCACAAGGCCCTAGTAGGCATGGGAGAAACAAGACACCCCTGAACTTTCAGGATGGGCTTCAGGACTGGCCCCTCATTCCCTAACATCCTTTATCCGGCTTGCTTTCCCTGGTGACATGTGGAGGGAGAGGGGCCTGGATGTCTATCACCAGCTCTCGAGGGCTATGAGCTGACTCTACCCAAAGCTCCATAGGTGGGACCACCCAGATCAGCCATCACTGCACTCAGACGGTGAAACCAACAGCAGCGTGTTGCGCTGAAGGAGGCAAGATCAACTCAAAATGAATGTGAGCTCCTCATAGCTGGCCAGGAGCTGCACCTGCATAGCACAGTCCAGGACCAAGGCTGCTATGCCACCCCACCCGCCACCGGACCCCCATCTGGGCAAAGGCGCACTCTAGACCCCATCCTACAGATGGAGAGGGCTGAGCCAGCAAGTGGGGCAGCAAATGGCCAGGTAATCTTACCCTAGTCAAGCTCACTAAGACCAGGTGACAGGCCCAGAACTGCTAAAGCACATAAAGCCTGGGGTGACAGCTATTCAGGACCACCCAGGCTGCTGCAGTGAGTGGCAGGAAAGTTCACATCCTCACGACCACTGGCAGGCCAGACACCAGGGAAGGCAGGTGTTCTCTAGGGGCCCTAGGCTGCTGGAGCGCAGGCCCAGCCCCCCACTGCTCTCAGGCCTGTCCAAGGGCATCTCCACCATCCCCCGGGCTGCCCACCTCTGCGCGGAGACCCCTCGATGCTCTCGGCGCTAGACGAGTGCGTGTCTGCCGGAGCTCGCCGCAGACTGAAGTAACCGCGGGAGCGCAGGGCGCCGCTGCGGGGTGAGGGCCCACCGTCCCTGCGCGCGAAAATTCCGCTGAAGAAGCGCAGCAGCCGGTGCTCCGAGGCTGCCCCGGGGCCGGCTGCCGCGGCCCGCGCGCGCTCTAGCCGCTGCAGGTCGCTGTTGTCCAGCGTGCGGTTCTTGCTCTTGCTGCGCTCCCAGCGCTCCAGGTCCGAAAGCGCATCATTCTTGCTGAGCACCTCGCCTACATCCAAGGTGTTGCGCTTCTCCGCCACGGGCTGCGCTCCGGTCACCAGCTCCGGGTCGACCTCTGCCTCGACCTCGTCGTCGGGCGCCCATGCCAGGCTCCCGGAGCTGCTGTGGCGCCTCCCGCCGCTCAGCGCAGGGCTCCGCGGCGCCTCGGGCTCGCTCCAGTGCCTGAAGCTGAGACTCCGCCGCAGGGGCGCGGCCCGAGCCTCCTCCCCATCAGGGCTGCTGGGCCCCTCGGCCGAGGGGCTGCCCATCAGGTCCGTGGGCTCTGTGTCGCGTGTGCACGGCCGCAGCCGCCCGAGCTCCAGCTGCCCGGTGCTGCGTGTGCGGAAGGCGCGGAAGTCCCAGGCGCGCGGCCCGGCCTCAGGATCCTCAGCCGCCGCCTCCTCGGCCTCCTCTTCCAGCCGCCCGGGCGCGTCCGGGGAGCGCGCGGGCCGGAGCCGCCGAGTGGGGAGCGGAGCTGGAGCGACCAGCTGCTCCTTCCTGACCATGGTCACCGAGATGCGGTAGACAGTCTTCCTGGGGGGCGTCCCGCGCGGCATCGCGTCCGCGGGCGGCGACGCGGGCTCGCCGCTGCCGTCCAGCAGGTACATGTCCCCAGGGGCCGCGGCCGCCGCGCCGCCCTCCGAGGCTCGACTGCATCCAGCGCCGCCGGCCGTCGGGATGCGCGCCGCAGGCGCAGAGCCGGCCAGGTGCACAACCCGGGCCGGCAGGGAGCGGCGCCCACGCCCCCCGCGCGCAGCGAGGCCCGCGCTTAGGCTGCGGGAACAGCGCCCCTGGAGTCCGCCTGCCCGCGCGCCACGCGGCCCGAGTGCCGGGGTCCGCGCCTGGAGAACCGAGCCATGGGGGACCAGGGGGGCGCTCAGGCGCGGAACCCGCCTCGCCGGCAGGTGCGGCCTGGGCGCGCAGGACCCGCTGCGGGCGGCGGCGCCCGCGGCTTCATTGTCTAGGGCGCGGGGCCCAAGCGCATCCCACGGCCTTTTCCTGCACAGCTCGGCGGTCCCGCAGCCTCGCCTCGATCCCCGCGGGTAGCTGCGCCGAGCGCGGTCGGTCGAGGGGCGGGCGGTCGGGCGGGCAGCGGTTTAAAATGGAAATGCGCGCCGGGGCGGGGCGGGGCGGGCGGAGGCCGACGTGCGGAGACTGCGGGCCGCGCGCCCAGCGGGGCCTGCGAGTCCCGGGAGCGCGGAGGCGGCGGCGAGCGCGGCGTAGGGAAGGCCCAAGAGCTGGGCTGGATTATCGCCGCGCGGAGCGGATCAACCGGGCGCAGTAAACCTATACCATTCTCCAGGACCTGCTACAGGGTCATCTGAGGCCTCTGCTATCCGTGTAGCTTATAAGATGAAACTCAAATGACTTGCTGAAAAAGCACTCCCGAGGCTGAGGCAGAAGGATCGTAACTCTGAGGCTAGTAATTCCAATCCACCCAACAACAAGGATCTCAACAATAACAACTATTTCTTTGGAACCTGTAACCTCTAATGGTTAATTCCTAGAAAGCAAAAGGAGCTGGATGGCTCAGCAGTTAAGAGCACTGACTGCTCCTAGAAGATGGTATTAGTGTCCCACAAGCCACACAGGGAGTCACAACCATCTGTAACTCCAGATCCAGAGGAGCTGATGCCCTCTTGTGACCTCCAAGGGGGCCTGGTGTACTTGATACACCTAAATTCAATCAGATACACATAAATAAAAAATAATTTTAAAAGAAGACAACAAAAAGTAGTTGCTCCCTGAGGCACTGGGGCAGCATTTCTCTAAGATAATTTATAGGGTATTTTCCAAAATATAAATCTGCTACCTGAGCAGCAGGCAACTTGCCAGGCTCCTCTCCTTCCTAACCATCTGGGTTCTCCAATTTTAAAATGGAAATAACAGTTCTCTAGCTTACATTAGCACTTTGGGGGGCAACTGGAACTGGCCCTGGAACATAGTTAAAACACTATGAGCCAGGCATGCACACCATGAGTATCTAAAGTTGCATTTCCCTTCATCCTTCATGCCCCCTTCTTACTGGCCCTGGCCCTCACCTCCCACAAATGCTCATCTGTGACTACACCCCCATGTAATACAGGATTTATATACAACCATCAAGCCAGTTCTTCAGACCATCTTGAACACAGATGCACTGTTAGTCATCTTGTTTACAGGATCCAGGAGGAAAATGCAATATACCCACCCTCCTTCCTCCTCCCCTTCTCCAGATGCAGATGGAGGGTCTTCTCTTGGCCTGAAAAGGCCACAGTTTCCTGGAGGGTACATCTAGACAAGGTGCAGGCAGCTGTGAAGGTCAGGCATTTCTAAGGTCTCTCCAGCTAGTCACTCTGTAATCTCACCACAAAATTTCGGGGGTATCTGTTCATGTCAGTGAAAGTGGTATAAAAATGGATGGGTCAGGCCTCCTGAAAGAGACTGCAGTGTAAGAAACCAAGATTTTAAAGAAAAAAAAATATTAGAAAAGTTTCTATGTGATTCATTTACTTGTTGCCAGCATGTGGTGCGTGCGTGCGTGCGTGCGTGTCTGTGTATCTATATGAAGGCCAGGGGTTGATGTCATTATCTTTCCTCAATCGACTCTTCATTTTATACATTAAGGCAAGGTCTCTCACTTGAACCCAGAACTTGATTTGGTTAGTCTAGCCAGCCAGCTTGTTCCAGGGATCCCCCAATCTCTGTTTCCCAAGGGCTGGGATTAAAGGTAGGCTGCTACATCCACCTGACATTTAAGTGGGTACAGGGGTCCAAAGTCCTGTCCTGGTATTTGTGTGGCAACCACTTCTCCCACTGAGCCACCTCTCCAACCTCCACCAAAAAAAAAAAAAAAAAATGTTTGAAAACATAGCTAACCACCAGTGGCTTCTACCTCAATCACATCAGCTACAGGCCAGGTATAACTTCTGTTTGAAACCCTTGGTTCCTGCATTGGTTCTTCAGACACAGCATGCATACTAAAATGTCTAGATTCATCCCCATCCCATTAGGAGGATGCAGAGGCTCAGAGAGGGTGGGGACATGCCCCAAGACTACACAGCTCCTGGGTGAGTGGAACTTTGAGTCAGACACTCGGTGCCCATACCTGCACTAATGTCCTTTGTGTCAGCAGCTTTAGGAGCAATGAAGTACAAACAAAATGTGAACATTACTGGCCTAGCCTCCATCAAAAAATTAAGCAAAACCTTGATATTACCAGGAAGTATTAGCATATTTTCTTTGTTTTCCTATTGGTTCATCAAACTGTGTGTGTGTGTGTGTGTGTGTGTGTGTGTGTGTGTGTGTGTGTGTATTACATACAAAAATCAAGGTGGGGTCTCTTGCCTCAAAGAATCCACAAACTTATAAAAGTTATGTTTGTAATTTTAGGACTCAGTGTCAGAGATGACAATAGTAACCAGCACACTGTCCAGCTAATAAATTAGTACCACCAGGACCTGGCAACAGTCTAACCTTACAGCTGAGTCTGTACAAATACTCAGGTCACCAGGTCTGCAAGCTGAGAAACAGGAGCTGCATACCGTGGAAGGAGAGAGCCTTGCTAGGCTCCCTGGATGGGCTAACTCTCGGTGTGCAAGGATGGGGCTTCCTTCAAATGCCTATGTTAAACCAGTAATACCTACCGCACAGTGAAGACAGCGAAATACACTTTCCTTATTACCTGAGGCATACTTAGAGCAATACTGAGAGGTTGCTCTAACTACTTGGGGGAAGGGGGGTGGGGTGTTTGTATTCCTTTAGGGCTTAAATAGGAGACCTTTGATGCCAGGCCATTATTCCTTCTTGGTATGGAATCCATCAATCCATCCCAGGTTTTGTGCTTTGCCATACTAGGATGCAGGCTGCAGAGTAGAAGAATCCATTCCATCCACCTCAGATGACACACAGTCTCCCAGGAAGCCTCAGAGCACCCAGCCAGCCAAGCTGCTGCTCTCTCTCAGCACTCTCTCCCCAGGAGGAAGCACAGGCTCCACACACCAATCCTAAACACTCCCCCTGAAGACCTGGATATCCTGGTCACAGTGCATGTCCTCTCCCCACAGCCCTGGAGACTTGGGCTCTCCCAGTCTCAGAAGACACTAGATCCTGAGCCTGTCACTCCAAAACCTAAATCCCCTGCACAAAGCCAGACCTGCCTCTGCTAAAAGAAAATGCTTCCCATGCATGCTGAGTGTCCCTGGGGTGTTTTTGTTGGGTGTTCTTAAATGGATCCTACCAGACCATGTCTTGGATCTTACACACACACACACACACACACACACACACACACACACACACACACACACACACACACACACACAGAGTGTGGTGGGGAAGGGGGAGGGAGAGGGGGGAGAAAGGGGGAGAGAGAGAGGGAGAAAGGGGGGAGAGGGGGAGAAAGGGGGATGGAGAGAGGGGAGGAGGGGGGATGGAGAGAGGGAGGGAGGGATGGAGAGAAGGGAGGAGGGAGGAGGAGGAGGGAGGGAGGGAGGAGGGAGGAGGAGGAGGGAGGGGAGGGGAGGAGGGAGGAGGGAGAGAGAGAATATGTCCTTGATCTCTTTGCTCCATCCTTCAAAAGCACATGGGCAGGGCCTAAGCACTGCAGGGAGGAACTCAGCTGCCTAAATAAGAAAGCCCTAGAGGACTCAAACAGCCCTTCCAACGCTAACCCTTATAGGAGCCTTTGGCCACCCTCCATGACCTGTACCCAGTGCCATTTCTATCAGGCCATCAATTAAACTTCCTTCGTGAGCATTAAATTTTGCAAGTGTTGGTTAGGAGAGCCTAGAAGCCTTATTTAAAGGAGCCTCTCTGCAAGTCATCGGAGCAGCCATCTGCTTCACAGGCCGACTTTCCAAAAAACCACAACTTGATAGCTGGTAATCAGGCTCACTGTCTTTTAGATTCATGTCTTCTGACAGAAACTACCAAGGAACCCTGGCCTAGGCACAGACACCCAGAGCCACAAAGAACTACTTGCTGGGCCTCCGGACAGTGCAATGCTGCAAAGAGAAAGACACATGCGGCTTTCGGATCTCAGCATGAGCCTTGATCCCATCATGAAGGCTTCCAAAGGATTCCTGATTTGAGATTTACCATGATGCTTTGGATGGCCTGGGCACTGTCCCCAGTCTGTGGGGTCCCAAGTTTTGCAAATTTTATAAGTTCATGGTTACAAATAGAATCATTCAGACCTATTTTCCCAGCTACCTGGCAGGCTACGACAGGAGGGGCTGCAAATTTTAGGCCTGCATGAGCCATAGAGGGTGTTCAAATTCTCTGGGCAACTCAGCAAGACCCTGTCTGGAACCAAAAATACAGATATGGGAGTTGTAGCTCAGTAGTCTAGCAGGTACGAGGCTCTGGGTTCAGTACCCATAACCATTTCCCCCAGAGAAAAAGGCGGAAAGATAAAGGAAGCGTATCTGATCGAGTGAGCTAGGCAGGAAGAGAAAGTGCTCTTCTTCAGAGCAGGGACATGCTGACTATGCAGTGGGAAGGAGCATGGGTCTTCTTAGCACCATCGCCCTTCCTGTGCTGTTCCTCATGGAGCAGCCACAAAAGCAAAGGCTGTCAGCAGGCCAGAGACATGGCTGAGGATGGCCAGAATACCTTCAGGCAGTGTACCTCTGTGACCTTTTCAATGGTGACTGGAGGTTCCTGGCTGTCACCTCAGTGACAAAGCCACCATGTTTTAGACATTAACAAGGAAGGAAATCCGGTCAGGGCAGCTTTGGCTTGACTCCAGGAAGCTGGGTTTTGGCCTCTACTTCCTGCCGGAAGGCAGCATGGTAAGGATAAGTGGGTACCAATTCCCCAGTATGAGGGGAAGGGCAGTGGAGGACAAGGGACCCTTCTGCGTCCCCAATAGTATAAAGTCCAGCTCAGTATCCTGCCAGCCAAGGCCTTTCCAGGGATTCCTAGATATCAGGAAAGCACCACAGGAGGTGACAACCACACCTGCATGATGCCATGGGCAGGGCATGGGCCCTTTATCTGCAGAGGGCTCAGCTACCAAGCAAGGGAGATAGATCTGCCAGCCCTGCAGGGTGCTGACAAACTTCAAGCAAAGACCAACCTGTGTTCACCTGCTGCTACTGGTGGCACATGCGTGCATGCGTGGAGGAGGCCTAAGTCAGCACACAGGCTGGGCCCAGTGCTTGCCAAAGCAGACAGAAGGTCACAGAGAGCTAGGAAGCTGTTTGCTGAGGCTGAAGCAAGTAGGAAGGGCTGCAGGAAGTGGGTGGTGGCCGTGGCTTGGGCCAGGGTGACACTGAGAGGACAGAGGCTCCCAGCCAGGCACCCAAAATGCTGTGACACTGATATGGCCACGCCTTTGCTACAGAGCACAGAGCATTATTTCAGGTTTTGAGCAGCAAGCCAGACCTCTACGCACTTAATACCCTTCCCTGCTACACCAGATAAATAAATAAATAAATAAATAAATAAATAAATAAATAAATAAATAATAAATGCTCTAAGTACTGTCAAATGTGCCCTGAGGGCAAGACTGCCATGGATGGAGAACACCTGCCCCAAAGGTGCAACACTGAGTAGAAACCAAACAGCACTTCCCAGCCACACCTTCCCATCTCTGCATAGGTTAACAGTAGGGAGAAGCTCTAGGTCAGCTTTCCATAAGAGAAACTGCATTCCTTCCAGGAACCAGCCCCCAAACAGATCAGCAACAGCGAGAGGCAGGCCACCAAACCACCCACCATCCTGTGAGGACAAGTATCTGAATGAACAAGTATCATGGCCATGAATAAAATACTGGGGGGAGGCGGGAGAGATTTGTAGAAGTCTACACCTAGGCAACAATATATACTCGTCTACAAAATAGCCCAATTTAGGTGTGTAGGGTCAGGAAAGGCCAGCACTGACCAGCTTCTCCAAAGCCTTGGGATCCTCCATTGTCACCCTCAGAGAGGTCATCCTATGACACTGGAAACCACTAAGGAACAGAAGATAACCAAGCTTCCTGGGGGAGGGTCATGGAGGAGCCCAGGCCCAGCCACAGCTTCTCCATACAGTCTGGAACAATGTACCCAAGGACAATCCCAAACCTGGCTGACACTGCATCTCCACCTACATGGGCCAGTGAGATGCTGTAGTTTTCTATCACCCTCTACAGAGCCATCACTGTGAGTAGCCTCACTACCACACATGGAAAAGTTCTCCTTGTCAGTGAAGACTTGAGACATGAAGTCAGATCTATGAGCCATCACTTCACAGAAATGAATTCAAGCAACACAGCACAGCTCCCGCTCAGAGTGACTACCCAGGGGCTATGCCTGGCCACAATCAGAGCATAGCAAAGGATTCCCACCACACAACTTCCCTTCAGTCTTCCACATACCAGCTCCTTACACATGCAGCCAAGGAGAAGGAATTGGGAGGCATCAACACAGGGGGCATACCCCTTGATGGCTGTGAAGCATTCCTGGTGTTTTGGAGCTATTTCCCTAGAGGGCTGCACTTCAGCACTGAAGGCAAAGTACTGTTCCACTGATGAGCTGGTCAGGTTTTCAGAGCATGGGTGAGGGCTTACTCATAGAAATGCAGGTAACCCCAACACAGCTGGCACCACCTCAACATCTCACCCCAGCATGGACAATAACCTGACCACATATGCAGAGTAGGGTCCCCTTTCGGGTAGCCTTCCACAGTCTACAGACTCTAGCACCTGCCAAGCCCCAAGACCACGTGCAATTGCAAAAGAATTCCATACATGTGGCTGTAGAGCACAGGACAGACTAACTGAGATGCGGGGAGAATCTAGTGGCTCTCCTCTATGAGAAGGACTCTTCTATGAGGGGCCACCAACAGTTACAGAGGCCTGATGTTGAGGGGCTCATGCAAGCACTAGGGCTCTGATGAAGACAGTAGCAGCTGGGCAGACAGGAAGACACTACTCAGCCAGCACTACTAGGAAGTTAAGAAAGAATCCTTACAAGCCACCCCGCCTTCCTTCATTGGGAGGTTTGACAGGTATTTACATGAGATGAAGATCAAAGTCCCAAATGATGCCCAGGGTCTGTGCAGGTGCACCCAGAACCAGGCTTCCAGAGGAGCATATTTCACAGTTACCACTTCTGCAGTTAGTAGTTACCACTAACACACTGGGTTCTCCCTGGATTTCTATGACCAGAGACTTTGAGAGAGGATCCATTCTCCCCAGCTAAATGTCAAAGAACATCTAAGCTTCATATTTAAATCTCAACACCCGCTTCCCTCCTTCCCTCCCTCTCCTGAAAGCAGACATCCCATCATCCCTCCCCTGCCCTGTCAACCAGTGGATCATTTGGTGGGCCTCAGGCTCCAAGGATAAACAAACTCAGGCAGTAGACAGCAACCACTCCCCCTGGAGGTTACAATTTGTATTCAAGCTCCTTGAAAGAGAAGGACAGGTCCCCATGGCTGGCAATAACAGAGAAGACATCCATGGCTTCTTATATACTGGTTTCACACTTGCTCCCAGGGGCCCTACATAGCAGGGCATGGAGTCGGGGTAGAGGGGATGAAGACACAGGGCTCTGTCAGAAGTCCAGCTCCACACCACAACCACTGAGCCGAAGCTCAGTCACCATGCTCTGATGCTAAGCTAGCTACCTGTGACTCCTTCCTAACTTGCCACCAGCTCCAAAATCTTCCACAAAGAAAGACAAACTGAAGGAGAATGGTGAGCTGAAAAGCAACGGGCATCAGCTCAGGGCATCCCATGACTTGTAAAGTCCCCCTACCAACTCTGCACAGTGTCTCTAGGAGTGACTGTGAAGATGGGGGACTAGCTGACCGAGCACAAAAATAAAACTTCCAGGATCTAGGAACAGTGTCCCTGGCCCTGGGCACTGTTGGGCAGTGCCCTCTGAAGGAGAAATCCCTCGGCATGGTGGCATGTTTTCCAAAAAGGAACATACAAAGCAGGAGATGACCCTTTCACCTCAAGACCAGCCTACCACAACGTCACCCAGGGTCTCAGACCACACCTGCCACCTCACCTTCCCTTCGCCCCAGGCCTCCTCCCCGAAGCCACACAGGTGGCATGCCTAGACCTGACACTACCCTGTAGTCTGGCTTTCTCCTCACTGTCTAGCAATGAACAGGGGTCCACAGCAGACACTATCCTACCTGCCCCCAGTTACTGCCCCCAGATACCACACCTGGTCACAGCCCAAAGGAGAGAGATTCTTTCAAACCCCAATTCAGACATGGCCTTTGGACCAGCACATTGGTATCACCTGGGACCATGTCCCATCCCCATCTTCATCCCTGAGAGGGACAGGTCATGTGCAACAGGAAACTGTGTCACCAACAGGGACAGGGCCCCCATGGCAGCGCTAGCCAGCCCATCCCCACTCTGGTGATTGCAAGCTGCCTGTCCCCTCTTAGGATGACCTCAGGTCACACATTTGAGTTGGCAGAGGACCCTGTGTTGTTCATTGTAGCCACCTCTTCTCATCAGTCTCAGTTATGTCCATCTGCAGGCCTTCCAGCCAGCACACATCTCCTGGGCTCTAGTAGGAACTAACGCCTTCCTCTCCAGGGGATTCCCCATTCCCTCATCCATTGCTATCAGGCTTCATGGTACAATTCTGCTTAGTAACTAAGTCTGCCTACAGAGTAAAATGCACACTCTTCAAGTGGCACCAACCTGCAGAACACAGTGGCTGGGGCCAGGTTCCATGACTTGAATGGCACAGACCCCTGTGACCAAGCAAAGAGGCCCTGAGACTGTGAAAACATGGTAGAGCTATGACAGTCAAATGGATAAATATGCTCTGCTGTACGGAGTGTTGATCCAGGGTCTGGCCACTTGCTCACTGGCATACCTTTTCCTTCTTTTTCATTCTTAACCCTGTCATATGCAGTCACCCCACTGACCAGCAAAATGGACCTAAGTCCAACCCAATACCAGGGTCTGATATAGGGTTGGGTTTTTGTTTGTTTGTTTTTGTTTTTTCTGCTGGCCTTGGTAATGCTCTCCCTGAAAAATAGACACTCTCCTCTGTCTCTGCCCTGGGAACTTAACAACCTCCTACCTCAGTGGACAGCAGCTTCACCCTTCCCTACCAGTTTCTTGCTAGACAAATCCTGCTAGCAGGTGGTTCAGAATCACTTCCACAGAGCAGCAGTCCTGCCCCAATCACGTCACAACCCAGATTATCTGGCTTGCACTGCACCGCCACAATATCCCTGTTTTGGACCCTTCTCCCATAATGCACTTCATCACTACACAGAAGTTTACCCATACAGTCTCCAGCAGTTAGGGTTAGACACAGGGACGGAAACATGATGAGTCACTTCTTCCCTAACCACAAAAATCCTCAGGCACAGCTGACCCTGGGTGGCCGCCCTCTTCGATAGCCTGTTCCTCCCTCAGTGGAAACCATGAAAACATGCCTAACTGCGTGTCCTAGGGGAAAGGGTTTCTCCAAATTCACAGCCAATGGAAAGTCCAGGCCTTGCTTCATTTCATGGAATGGGGTGCTCAGCATAAGGATGGGGTGCAGAGGCTCCTGGGAGCCCTTGATGTTCAGATCCTAGTTGGGCACACGGTTGGTAGGACCCATACCAGGCCCATCCTTGGCATTCCTAGGACTGGAAGTGGCTGTCTGGTCCACCAAGAGCTGACATTCAAAGGTTCTACAGAAATCCAGACCCAGGGCTCAGAAGAACCAGAGAAAAAGGCCTGGAACAACCTGGAGCTGCTTCAAAGGATCCTGGCAGCAGGCCTGCACCGAGAGCAGCTGGTGAAGCCTAAAACCCTCAGCTCTACACACTTCCTCACAGTCACTGCTGTCCTTTCTCGAGGGTGGGTGACAGGTGGATACAGGGATCCCACACTGGCTCCCAGAGAAAGAATGGGGACCTCAACTGCGGCTCCCCTGGCTGTCAAAGAATTTCCAGAGAAGCAACAGCCATTGTGGGAAATTTCAGGCTAGAGAGGGTGGCAGAGAGGGAGCACAATGTCCCCCTGGGGACTTTTCTCAGGAAGACGCTGGAGAACTTGGGGGGAACAAGAGCCTAACACAGCCATCCCCAAGCAGCAGTGTGGCAAACATACTGTGCCCAGGAAAGCAAGCTTCTATAACTTTTCAGCATTCCCAGGCTGTCATCATACAGCAACACAAGCAGGAAAACGTAGGGCTCAACAGCACTGGCAGCCCCCGCTGGCCCACACTCCTGGTCATCCTGGCCAAGGACTGACCTAAGGAGGAGGCAACATGTAGCTACTCCCTGTGAGCAGTGCATGGAACCCTTGCAGCTGATCTGATTGAAGTAAGGTACAAGAAAAGACAACAGGGACTTACAAGGCCCCAAAGAATATGCCATGTGGCTCTCAGTAAAACATTGCATCTTTGTAAAAAGCACTGCCATCACAGTGCTGGCAGCCCTGCTCCCAGCTCTCCCAGTCTCTCTGCAGCTAAGCTCCCTGCATTAGGACTCAGCTTGCCCCTCCTGGGTGGCAGGCCAGTATTTGAGAAGGGCATTCAAGGGCAGATGTGGCTACTATCATCCCTGGTTTATGAACAGGGAAAGCCACCAATTCTAACTGCCTGGATCCCACAGGAGATGACGGAAACTGGCTCAGGCCCAATAACCCATGGGAATAGTTTTTCAACTATTTGCTGGGTCATCCTACCCCCACACCAAACTCTAAGACTCTTATTCCTTATTTGAAAGTGTGTACTGAGTGTTAACATGGCTGCATCTCTAGAACGCTTACCAGAACTAATGCAGAAGGAAAAGAGTTAACCCATGCTTGTTACAGCTGCAACTTTGTTACCAATATGTCTGATGAGCGGTCAGCTGAAGCTGATGCAGAATGCACCCAAAGGCTGTGATTCTGCTGGCCTCAGTGTAAGCAGGAAGGAAGAGGAAGGAAGAAATGGTGGAGGGGAGGATCCGGAGGAAATGGTGGAGGGGAGGATCCGGAGGAACTGAGAGAAAGGGAGGGAAGCAGCATGGGGAAAGAAATTGCAGAAGTAGACAGAAATGGTAACTGAAGGAGAAAACATGGAAGCCAGGTGGCCCAGGGCCAGAGCTGAGGAGGGGAGGAGGCCAGGGCCAAGCCCTAAGGTTAGGATGAGCTCCTAGTGTGCAACCAACCAGGCTCTGAGACTACCCCCCTTTGCTGGCTTTCCACTGGCTTTTGCCTTAATCCCTCATGCACCCCCCCCATCCCATAGGCCCCATGGGAAGTCCACACACTGTCAGGGTATCTGCTGTCCTGCCCACCCTACTGCCCCACCTACCCACCGTGGGGACCCAGGCTATACTGGGCTGGGCTCTGGCATTCATCCTCCCATGCTCAGCGACGCACCGCCCCCCCCCCCAGCCTGGAAGGCCTCCCAATTGCCAACTTCCCTTCCCTAAATCGGAAACATTCACTTATAAAGCCATAAATTCTTTCCCACAGAGGCATTCCAGATATAATTAGAGCCCTACCCAGGCCTGGGCACGGGAGGAGTTGCTTGTTCCTCTAAAGACATACAGACCCTTGCAGGAGCCAGGGGCAAACACTCCATTACTTTTGCTAGTGCAGCATTTCTCAACCTGTGGGTCATGATCCTCTTGGAGGGCAAATGACCCTTTCATAGGGGTCACCTAAGAGCATCAGAAAACACGGATATTTATTACAACTCATAACAGTGTCAAAATTAGTTATGAAATAGCAATAAAAACCATTTTATGGTTAGGGTCACCACAACATGAGGAACTGTATTAGAAAAGCCACAGCGTTAGGAAGGTTGAGAATCACTGTGCTGGTGGAAGCCCTTGTACAACAGAAAAAGAGGCACACACTCTGCAGGTAGGAAAAGAACCACCATGGAACTGTTCAGTATCTTAATGGCTCATCCTGAGGGCTGCCGTGAGGAAGTCGCACAGGCTGAGGCTTCAATGGCAGGTGGAAGATGTTCATGGCTCTGTAGGCTACAGTCCAAGACCCAGACGTCGGCAGAATCAGGGTCCCCCTTAGCTAGTAGGCGTTGCAGGCTACCTATGTCACATGACCCCCCACTGTCCATGTGCTGCATGGCCTCCCCTGTGTCTTTCATAGTCTGATTTCCTTAGAGCCATCAGTCCTACTAGACAAGGGCCCCATGTGAACCACCATGTTAAAGTTATCTCTAAATGCAAGTCACATTCTGAGGAATGGGAGCTAGGACAGCAGCATGTAACCTCTGGGATAGACACATGCAGCCCACAGCAGTCACCATCTGTCTTAGTTATTTCTCTTGTTGTTAATGAAATAACTGACAGAAGTTCCCTAAGGAAGGTTTATTGGAGCTCAAAGCTTAGGCTACAGGACCATTATGTCAGTAAGAGCGGGATAGAGCTGGTCTCGCCACATCTGCAGTTCTTTTCCAATTCAGTTTGGAACCTCAGCATAGGGAATGACACTCTCCACATTTTAGGTGAGCCTTCCCACCTCTATTAATCAACCTAGAAAATCACTCACAATCGTGCCCATTCGAGATGCTGGCAAGCTGACGGTGTTAGCCACACCTTCCCAATGTCTGAGGAACACTATGGGCCTCTTCTCAGTAAAAACTCAGGACCACAGCAGCATACACAGGACCCAGTGTGCAGCTAGAATCTACTCCCAGTAACTTGCAATTGGAGGTCACCTTGAGATGGTGGGGAGGGAGTCCTCTAGTATCTCATGATGAAGCCCCCCCCCCCTCTCTGCTTGGAAGAAGCAGAGTCCCTCACAGCTCAAAGTGGGAAGCTAGGAAAGCAACTGCACCCAGGTGAGTTAGAGCAGCTTATCTAGACTCTCATCACCACCTCCTGATGAAAAAACATGAGAGCCGTTTCAAGCCAGGCATGTCTTGCTCAAATGCTGCAATTGTGTTAGCAATGCCAACTATAGAATCCTTGTGCAAAGCTTCGCCCTTGCTTTGAAGGCTGTGGAGTGGCTGCAATGACTTCATGCAAATCCAGTCTGAGGCTGGAATTCAAACACAAGCACCTTGGGCCTGCCTGGCACAGCAGCTGTATTTTCCTGGATCCAGGTATCTGCCCCACTAGGGCACAAGGAACCAAGACAGATGGTGGCAATATTCACTCCCTACATGTGGCCTCATTAGCCAGCAGCAGCAGACGCAGCCCTAGAGGCATCAGAATGGGGGTTGCAGGCTGCAGGAAAAGACAATTCTAGGAGGATGGAAGGGAAAGGCTGTGCAATTATCTGCCTTCTCTGGACATGGTGTTTCCTTGCTTTTCTTGGTTGAGCTGTGTTGCAGAGATAGTTATTTAGTTGGTAGAAATAAAGCTCTAAATCACTGCCTGCCCCCTCCCATTTCTATAAATCCATCATCAATCACCCCAGGGCATTCATAACAGCAGCATAGGTACCTCCGATTGGGGGGGGAAGAGGGGCAGAAGGGGCAGAAACACAGACAGAAGGGGGAAAACAGACACACCCACCCAAAGGTCTTGAAGTCTCCACTGAACACATGCATGCCAGTGAATCCTGCTCTGTGAAATGTGTTAGAAATGCGTGCCTGGCACTAAAGACTCCTTCCTCAGCAGATAAGGGACCCTGCTCCAATGCGCCCTGCAGAGCAGCACACTGAGCCAAGGTCCTGTCCCTGCCTGACTCACACACAACCTTGCCAGAGAAGCCTGGTAACTGGCCTTAATTGATGAGATGAGACCTCATGGGTCTGATAACCCAGCCATCTCCGCTTTGGAAAGTAGGGCTGGAGAGGGCAACACCAAGCACATACAGGGGGAAGACTCCCATGCACGTAAGTGCTGGCCACTGAGCTGGACTTTCAAAGTTGTCGCTGAACTCCACTGATCTTGAAGTCACCTCTAACCACAGCCGGGACCTCACTTGTGAGTCTGTCTGTTTTCACATTCACCTGCCCAGTCTGGTGATGCACAAATGGAGCATACCAGGCACTGACCTCCCATTGGAATAAAGCTCTTTCAAGAACAAAAGCAGAAGCCATGGCCTGCCTGTCTTCCGGCACCTGCACACCTCAGTGGCTCCTGTTCTCAGTCCCAGGATGAATTCCATTTCAAAGCTCACGTCTGCTTTTAAATCTACCCTGACCTTGGACTTGTAGATGAACGCACAACTCATAGAGGGGAGGGGGCTGCTCTAGATACAGCGGTAATTAATATTCTTTCTTCATGGGAGACATTTGTTTGAAATGATAGGATTCTATCCAGAAAGTCATTTTCCTTCCAAGTTCGTGAATGCAAATAGCGGTGACAAAAACAAGACAGACTGAACCCATACTGTTTGCTCCTTGTAATTGTTTGACTTTGGCCTAGACCCAGCTAGGAGGAACAACTCAGAGATCCCAATAGACTATTTGGGATATTTTTATTCTAATTTGGAAACCATTTTTGCCTATGTGAAAATAAAGCAGAGGTCCAAGGCTTTCCGAACAAATTATAATCAAGCAATTATGTGGGAGGAAAAAAGAGTAGTCTTAAAATTCCTGAGGGCTCAATAAGCAGCCTGTCAACATGTGTGGCTGGGGGCACCACTGACTACTAATAACTACTAGTATCTAGTGCATGTCATTTCAGATGTATCACCATCGTGGGATCACTCATCTGCAGTTATACCCACACAGGGATCTACGAGGACGACCTTCACCTTGACTGACCCTCCTCTTCACTTTGGTGTCTGTGTGAGGACCATGGTGTGCTTAGGAAGGTCTTTCCTGTCATCGTGTCATCTATGGTAGGCATGACAAAGAACACAGAGCCTTCTTTCATTAGTGACTGCATAGTAAACATTCAAATGAAAACGTCTCCTTCATCCCTCTAATGTATTGTAGACCCCAGCTGTTAGGAAAGCTATGGCAGTAATACACTGCTCGGGGAATATGGGGTTCTTGCCCCAGATTCTCATGCAGCAAAGGAGCTGGGGAAAGGACACCCACATGGCATTAAATATAGAACTGTAAAACAGAACCCCCACCCATTGTCTTTCTTCACCCGTTTAGACCTATGAATTGAGCATCCAACAGACCGCAAGGGCTGAACTCTATCTTGGGTAAGGTAAAGGCTACTTTTGTGTTGTCTGTCTTGTTTTGAGACAGGATAGTGGAGAACGACCTTGAATTTCTGGCTCCTTCCTCCAGTTCCTGAGCGCTGACACTCAGGACAACGCTCAGCTTTATGCGGTGCTGGGGATCAACCCAGGGCTCTGTGCATGTACTCCACTGAGCTACATCCCCAGCTCTCACAAAAGCTATTTGTAATTTTAAAACTTGGATGTAGACTGGCTTTCTTTTCAACAATTGTGTTTATGCTCTGAGCAAAAACATAAATAGCTTTGAAAAACTATCTTTCCATCTTGCTCTGTGGTTTGCTCACGTCAACCATTTTTAAATCTATCTTGAAAGCTTCCCCTCTACTTAACCCATCCATGGGTTGGAGGACGACCCAGTTGAAGACAGCAAGTGCCAGGCGGCGAATACACCCTATCCTTTCATGTCAGAGAAGCAAGGTTATGTGCTCTCAGCAATTGGGGCTACTTCCTTCTCGTGGGAGGGAAACCAGCTTTGAGGAGCTTGCAATGCACCCATGGCCAGGCAGCTAACTCAGGACTGAAGAGATTCAAAGACACCCCCACCCCCACCCCCACCCCCCCACAGCTACACTTTGCTGGGCATTCAGAACACCATTACTGACAGTTTTGTTACGCTTTGTGTTAAACTCTAGCCATAAGCTCTCTTCCCATGAAGTTTTGGGGTTACAGATACCACACCCCCAGAAATCTTGCCCTCCTAACACAGTAGTGCTGTCACCCCACTGCCAGGTGACTAGGTAACTTGCTTAGGCTTATTCATCCAGGCTGACAGATTAACCAAAAACGAAGAGTGTTCAGAGTAAACAGGAGGGCTTTGGGCAGGATAAGGGGACCAAATGGCCAGTGTGGGTGTTTACTGATAAATATGGAAGTTAGGGTCCCACCACAGGCCACAGGAGCCAGGGCTGCACCCAAAGAAGCCTTTGATCAAGCTGAGAGCCTATCAATAAACTCACTACAGATACGTCTATGTCTGTGCCATCCAGAGCGCTCATTGGCTAGACTCTTGCCTAGTCTGGGTATCTTGTAAATAAATGTAAATAAGTTGACCCCAACTTCACTATCATCTGTAGTTACTAACCCTTGGTCTTCCTGTCCCCATTAAGCAACCGTTAGAAAACATTTCAGGACACAGATGGCATGAGGCTGAGAAGCTGTCCTCATGGGTAGCACTTTACCTTGATGGACCTGTCTATCCCTGGGGGGGGGGGGGGCAAATGTGATTTGTACACCAGGCCAGGGCAGGAATTAATGGGAATCAACCCACAGTCATAGCAAAAATTCTAATTACTTTCAGTTTCAGCAAACTATCCTGGGTCAGACCCTAGGACTCTTTTCCATGACCCGATTCCCAAACTTGGGAGGGATTGGTAGGCCCCACACTAAGGCTGCCTCTGATATGAAGCCACTCTCGCCCATGCTAAGACCACAGGCCTGTGCTTGGTAAGTCTTCATTTGGCATACGACTTCTAATCTTGGCTTCTTCAATCACTACAGGTAGCTGAGATGAACAGGGTTTGTCCGTTTTCCTGTGAGGATTTTTGTGTTTGCGTGGTCTGTTTGAACTCTCTAGGCACCAGGGACTGTTGTCTGGACCACCACCACAGACAAATTTTCTTTACACGAATCTAATGGAGACTGAAAGGAATCTAAACGGAGGTTCGAGGACACAGCAGAGCAGCACTGGAAGACTGCACCTGTGGATGTGTAAGACACAGTTTTCTCAGTGGTCCCCGAGCCCTCCAGTCTGTCGTCACCCGAGAGTCACTTCCAATCTCTTCCACCAGAATCCTCTGCTGCCCATAAAAGTCTATTTATCCCTGCATCTCCATGCCAGTCCCCCACCTCTGCCCCTGCTTTCATAAAGCCTATGGCACCTGGCATTTATTCTCGGGAAGTCTCCTACCCATGTTCTAACTAGCCATCCAGACCCTGCTCAGCTCAAGATCAGAGACGTGTGGTTAGGGTGGAGGGCTGCAGTCCCCAACCTTAACTGCAGCACACGCTGGCCCTTTCCAGGCCACTGTCCTAGAAGACTTTCTTCTGGGCTTTTCACTCACTTAAAACTGAGCTCAGAGCTTTGTAATCTGCAAAACCACACTTTTCCTATTCAGAAAATTAGTAGTTCTGTTCATTTCTTTTTCCTGTGCCCCATTTGCCAAGGAACCCTCAGTGGAGCAGAAGGAGAGTAAGTGAGTTTATAAGCCTCCTCCCCAGGGTCATGAAGGCTCTCAGGCCCCAGTGAGAGCCCATCTTATGTCCCTGCCTAGAACTGACACAGAGAATACATTCAACTACTATATGCCAGGTGGGGTGTGTGTGGGTGGAATGGATGAAAGAACGACAAACTCCTGTTGTAGCAATGGGCTACTTTGCAGTCTCCTTCCGCCAATCCTTACCTCAGCCTTCACAACCAAGAGGCCACCCTATAATCCAAAACTTATTTCTTAGCTAGATGTGAGAGCTTAAGCCAACGCCGCTCCAAAGGCTGAGCCAGGAGAAGTGCTGTAAATTCAAGGCCAGCCGGGGTTTTTCCGGAGATCTGCCATGAATTCAAGGCCAGCCTGGGCTATGCAGCCAATACCAGGCCAACCAGGGATACACAGAAAGGTGCTGCCTCTCCTTTCTCAAAGAAAACACAAGTACATATCTCTCTGACGACACAGTGCAGCTCCCCTCACCCCAGTTTCATTTACTGCAATCTGTCCCTTGTAAGTGCTGTAACCCAAGCTGGACACTCAAAGCCACTCTTTGCAAGTACCAGGCCCTCCTCAGTTGAAAAGCAGAAGGCATCCATGCCCAATAGCAGGGGCGGATGCAATCTACCTGATTTCGTGTTCTAGGCACCTCCAGAGCTGTGCATCCGTGAATCCCGGCAAGCCTGGAACTGCCTAGTGCAGACTCTGCAGGGAAGCATGGAGGCTGCAGTGGCCCTGGGTGAGGCCTGGAGAAGGGGAGAGGTGGACACTGTCAGTCCCAAGGCCCTGAACATCAGTGGGACAAAAAAAATCCCAGAGTTTTTACCTGCGGGTCAGAGGAAGCAGGAGGCTGTGAGGTGGGGTGACCTTAAACAAGGCAGGCAAGAGACAGGGCAGAGACACATTCACTTTCAGTGGTCCTGAGCTCTCCCATGGTTAAAGCCAGGGACTTTTCAATGCTAATTCACAGCTGCCTGGCTTTTGTGAGGCTTAATAAGGATAGCCGGGGAGGGGGAACAACACACAAAATCCGGAAACAGGGAGATGAGCTCACCCACACTCCTGGCCTCCTTCCTCCTTCACTGACTGTGGTGAAGGAAAAGAACTAACTCAACTACCTCAGCCTGAGGGGAAAGGGCATGGCAAGGTGAGTTAACAAGGATGGAAACTGAGTGCCCTCCAGGCTCCCTCCCAAATTCCCATGTATGAGCCAGGCTTGAGCCTAGGTAACAGAACAGAGATATGATTAGAACTAGAGAAGTAGCTGGTGGGTAGAGAGCTTGGCACAGGGGGTTCAGTGCTTGGTATCACACTGCAGGGTCTGAGTTCCTGCCTCCACGCTGCAATTTAAAAAACGAAAAAAGAAACCTTCAAAATGAAAGAGGGGGTTACAGCGATGGCTCAGCAGGCAAAATGTTTGTGGAACTAGCCCTGACAGCCTGGGTTTGATTCTTGGAAGCCATTTAGAAGCCAAATGCTGTGGCATACATCTGTAACCCCAGAACTCCTACAATGAGAGGGGCAAACAGAGACAGGAGAATCATCCAGAAGCTCATGAGCCAGGTACCCTGGAGCACGTAGCCTGGTAGAGGCAAGAGTTCTGCTCATAAGAGAGAACTGACAGAAGTTCTCTGACACCCCCCCATGTGCATGTGGTTAACTTCATGAGCCCCCCCCACACACACACACACGCACACGCACACACTTTTTAATGCTAAAATGAGACTAGAACAATTTGCTCACTCATGGGCACCCAAAATTCAGCACAGTGAGCTACATAAGCTCTTCGCACCCCCCTGCAATGTGATCCTAGAACTGAAAACCTCTGAAGAGCAAGTTCAAAGGGACTGTGGGATCTGAGACCCTCACATCGCTTGGGGAGCCTCGGGTAAATGGCTCTGCAGATCATTTGAATACCTTAATGGTAGGGTGGAAAGTGCCTAATTACCAGCTGATAATTACACAACACTTACATGCAGCTGTCATCAGACTTCACCCTAGTGCTGCTGGGAAGTACTTACTGCCAGAAACCCTGCCTTTCCATGGCAATGAGTTCCCTCTTGTCATAGTCAACCCTGGAGCCCAACCCCTGACTTTTATGGAACATGAGCCCCATGAGCTGCTCCCCAGCTAAGACTCCAGCACTGACCATTCCCCTATGAAAGAAGCACAAAGGTGGAGCGATCAGGGTGCATAAGAAAGTGCAAGGCAAGGTGTAACAACCCCCCACCCCCCACCCCCCAGACACAGGACAGGCAAGTGCACTTGTCAGACCTCAGCTGTAAGAACCCAGCTCATGGGAATGCCCGCCTCCCCAAAATGAAGAGCAATAACCGATCAGCAAGGAGCAGCAGAGTCCTGTCTGATGGCAGTCAATAAAATGTATTCCTCAGGCACACCTAAGAGTCAGTGTCAACCTCCTGCATCTTGGGCTCTGGTAACAAGGCTTGGATGGCAACAGCTGGGAGCGCATCCACCTTGCATGGATGATATTCATGGGTTGGGGGCGCATCCACCTTGCCTGGATTGTGCTCAGGTGTGGAAGTCACCTTTCCAGAGGGGTATAGCTCAGTGGTAGGGTGCTTGCCCAGCATGCACAGTGCTGGGTTCCATCTGAGCACTATAAGAAAAAGCTTACCATCCTCAGAATGCTTGACAGAGTAGGAACAAAACAGATGGGCAAGCTGCTCCCACACCAGCGGCCTCCTAGACAGACACCTGGTCTGTCTCTCTCCCTCCCTCCTCCTCAGGCCCAGGTGGTCACTTGGTGTGTTCTGCTGGATGGAATGTGGGTGAGCACACTGCGCACCCATCTAGGCCCCTCCAACACACACTGCCCATGTCCCCAGAGTTGGTCCTCCTTTCACCTTAGGAGAATCGAGACCAGACAAGTGCATCCCTGCAACACGGGCATCTCTCTGACTTCCATGCAGGACAATGAGCTTGTACTTGGTTAGGCCCCTGGGGTGTGGAGGTTTCTATTCCAACCAGATAGACACAGAGAGTTGGAAAGGCCACTACTGACAACCACCTCCACCTGAACTAAGGCTACCTTCATGAGCAACTGTAAAGCCACTGTGTCAGCCCATCTTTTGTTTCAGGTACAGTTAATCGTTCTTCTATTTTAACTCCACACTGCCTTAAGACAAGGCGCAGGTCTGAGGCTAGGGTCTGCCAATGCTGCCCGACTACACTGGAACATGTTTTGTATACGAGCAATCTGTGAAGGAGGCAAAGGTGAGCAGAGACTTGTGATGTTCAGAGGGAGGGCACGCAGCCTGACAGAGGCGCAGTGAGAAGAGACAGGGCTGAGCACCCATCTCGGATTCCGATAACCAACTCTCTAAGCAGACTGTATACTTCAAGCCAATGATGAGATGACGATGAGCTGCTAAGGATAACTGGGGTGTGCCCAGGGTTTCAGGGTGGAGACTCCTTGAAAGCGCTTGTGCAAACACCAGGATATCCATGGGGTAAACATCAGGCATGGACTCTCAGAGAAGTCCCAAAAGACACACACACACACATCCGCCAACCTGTCACATGATGGGTGTCAGGAGGGGGAGGAATTGGCAGAGTGCTCTCCTTCCTCCTTCCCAATCTCCCTCATGTTATCTAAGCAGGAAGAAATCCAACTGCTCTTCCGGGCTCATCCCATCCTCTCCTCCAGCCTCCGAGGATTACATCCTAAATTTCCCTAGCAGCACCTGCAGCCTGAGCTTCTGAAATCATCGTACGTCTTCTTCAGGGCTAGCTTTTTGGCTCCCAGTAGACCCTTAATACAGAGTATGAACTGCTTGACAGTACGGTGCCCACCCCAACCACACAGCCAGGGGGCCATCTTTCTGCTCACTCAGACCTCCTTCCTCTGTGACACAGGCAATGAACACAACCAGAACATATTACGGCCTCCGTCCTCTACTTCCTCTGACTGGATAAACTGTTTTTCTTTAGGGGCTGATCAGAGCACAGAACAGGGTGTGTGGACTCAGAAACCAGGGTCTCCATTAGGAGGTCAGAGGGTGGCAAGGTGAGCGGTTTCTACAAAGCATTTTTCTAGGCTATGTGTCAACAGTGTGTTGCTGTTTCTGACCCCCACTCAAAGAAAAGCCACGGGGCTATGCTCAGGTGGACATGCAAGATGATCTTACCACAAAGGGCCTCTACGAGGGGGCCAATATTCCCAGTGACTTTCCCAGTGACATGCTTGGAGTCCTACTCAGCAACAGTAAACAATGGCAGCTATTCCGTCACATCACATCCTGAGTGTTTTCCAGTTTCCTCTGTCTCCCCAAAGCCATTATAACTCTACCTGGCAAACACTGCTGCCGTCTAGTAGTACAGCACATGCTCAGCAAACCCCAAGGCCCTGGGTTCAATGCTTCATGCTGAACAGTGATAGCGCAGGGGAAATATGGTTTTGGCTTGTGTGTGTTTGTGTGTGTGCATATGCATGTGCGTGCCTGTGTGTGTTTCACTAGAAGACTGTAATGACCCCTATAGTCATGGTCACTTGCCCTTCTTCAGCCTCAGTTGTCTCCTCTTTAGTGGGGAGACCTTCTTTCTAAAGTTGGATCCCACCATCTCTTTCCACTTCCTTCTGGGAAACTTCTGCACAGCTGACCCCATCTTGAGTGTCCCTCCTTCATACAGAGCTTTACCAGGTCCCCACTGTGTCATGTCCAACGGAAACCAAAGTCAGAGCCCCAAGAGATGCACTCAAGGCCCAACAGCTTAGGATCCTCCTGCTGTTTGTAAAGCTAGACCATCTTACCTCCACACAGCCAAGTCTCTCAGAGAGCTACATGCCTGTCCAGGGGTCCTCCTTCCCACATCCGTGCCCTGTGTCGTCACCCCCCCCCTTCCCCTTCTGAATGCAAATCACAGCTATGCTCATCTCTGGGACAGAGCTCTCTGCTGCCAATGCAACTTCTGGGAGCACAAAGACACCAGAGGCAGAGGCCAGACACCCACTGAGCCAGAACAAATAAAAGATCAGACTAGGACCCACTGTCCCTTGGTGGGGGCACCACAAAACCAAGATCCAAACCGTTGTCTGGGGTCCACTGCTGCTGAAGAACTCTCCTGGACCTGCAAGGACAGTCCTTCCAGGCAGAAGCCTCACCATGTCCCCAAAGCCAGGGCTGCCTCAGTTGCAAAACTCCCTTCCAATCATGTCAGTGGTCACAGCCTGAAGGTCCAAAGGTGGGGGCGGGATACAGAAGGCCTTACCCCTGGACTCCTGTGTACATCCTTCCCAGGAAAGGAACCAGACCCTTCTGTGACACACCAACAAGACAGATCCCTAAAGCCAGGCAGGCTGTGTGCACTGGCTAAGCAGAAAGCTGCTGGATGACCCTCTGAGAATGAGTGTGCAGAGTCCTGAAGCCAGGAACTGCAGCCGATAGATACTCTGTGCTGGGTAAAAAGATGTAGGAAGGTATACAGAAATGGACAGCCTACACCAAGCAGCACAGACACTCCCCAAGGCTGTGGAGACAGGCAGGGGGCAGGGCACCGGCTTCAAGGCTCAGATAATTGTTGCCAGGACAAAGTAGCATAGAAACATGAATGGTGATTTCCAAGAAGCACTTAATGCTGTTACACATGGAGAAAAATAAGGTTGATGGGGCAATAACACATAACGCTTTCTGTTGAAAATTAGATTGGGGGATCAATTTAGAAGCATGCAATGACACACAGCATTCAGAGTGTCTCTGAAATAAAACACGTATTTTTTTTTTTTTTTTAAGTTGAGGAGGCACTGTCCCTGAAAATATTTCAGAGGTAAAGTAAATTTTTGGAGAAAGACAGAAGCCCAGAGCCAGGAAAACAGCTGGCAGGCACAGGCAGGCCGGTACACACCGGCCTGAACCTCCAACTTTTTGACATTTACCAAAGTGCTGCTTGAATTATGCCCAGGAATGCTGGGAAGGCATTCTACCCAAAAAAGGAGGCGGGGTTGGTGGAGACATTTACTTTCTAACCCCAATTTCCCCTAAAACACAATCACAGCACATTAAGAAAAGGAATTCCACATTTTGGGAGTCTATATAGACTTCTGCTCAGATCTGTGTCCCTGAATTTGTAAAATCCGAGAGTATGTTGTACAGCATTCTAAACTCCCACCATACCGCCGCCCTTCAGAAGATTCGCAAGCGTGTGTGTCTGCAGATGGTGAGCAGAGCAGGTGCTTCAGGTGGCTTGTGAGAGACCTCCAATCTTAACCAGAATGACATTTCTGAAGAAAAGGGCAGGCAAATGCAGGTGGCAGGGCTGCAGAAACAGGCAATGTCAGTTGTTCCTAACTTGAAGAACACTCCTGGGTGGAGCCTACCTCACCCATCTAAACAGCCTGGGACCACAGGGTCCCAATTCAATGATTCCCACCCACCGGCCTTCCACCACTCCTCCAATTGGCAAGAGAGAAACCTGCATCCCAGACTCCAAGAGGCTGGCCTCCTGGAATGAAGTTCAAAGGGTCTACTTGACACTAGGCTTCAGAATTCGCTCCAGGTCACTCTTAACAAGACTAGGAGAATAAGAAAGGTGGCAGGCAACAGGAACAGACAAATGGGCAAAAGAAAAGAGGGCAGCCTGTGCCATACACGTCTTCCCCTGCAGTCCCTCCCAACTAGACGATTTAATTACAGACTCGGCTTTATGCACTGCCCTGCGGTAAACAACCAGGAAATGCAACTCTGACTTACTCTCTAATTAAGCCAACCCAGTGATGGGGAAAATGGTATTTTGAACTTTAGGATTTCCTTGTTCCTGAGTTCTGAGATGGGAGTTTAGGAACTAGGAGGTGAGGCAGAGTTCAGTCCTTTTCTGGAACAGTCCTATGTCCAGTTAGACACAGAATTGAGGGGTGTGTGGAATGGCACCTTCCCTCGTGGCCTGGAGCCATCATGGCCATTAGTGATCATTTGTCTTCTGACTGTGCGGTAGAGCCTGGAGGGTATAGGGAGTTCGGCCAGTACGAGTCACAGCAGGAACTCCTAATATCTCAGGCTTGTCCAACATGCTGGGAGCTAGTCTTCATACAACAGCAGTGTGAGGCCATAGTGGAGACATGGCTCACTCAATTGTCCCCCTCAGTCAAGGTCTGAGAGCATCGGTGATGGACAGTATTCTGCCCATGGAAAGGGAAAGAAGTTAAGAGCCGGTAAACAAAGTACTACCACGAGTGTGCCCTGGTGGCTGGCAACCTCCTCTTAACCCAAAGAGCCCATCCTGTTGGACTCACAGGAGCCTAGACTGCTAGGAGCACCCAGTGGGGGTCTCAGAACCCCACATGGACATGAAGAGGGAAGCTGTCTGCTCTTGATGGCACTATCAATTCTCCATCCCCTCAGGGCCTTGCAAATAACCCAAGAACAAAGATCTACGGCAGCAGAACCTTTCCGTATGTTTTCCTCTCAGCCCCTGAGAAGCAAAATGTGACATCCGGCTCACAGAGCCAAGTGTGCTGAGTTTGGCCTGACAGAATGAAGTGCAGCAAGCCAGGCAGCCACTTTTTGAGAAACGTTCCCTGTGGTTCAAGCCAGGCAAGTATTCCTCTTATACATACCCAGAGGCAATAAAGGTGCTGGAGGGGACGGGAAGAAGCCCTCCGTGAGGTCACCCACCCAGGCTTCTACATCTGGTCCAGAACATCTTTCTCCTCCTACCTCCTTGGCCAGAGTTGCTGAGCAACGGCAACCAAGAGAAACAAACTCCCTACCTCTTCCTCTGGAAAGACTGGGATTCCCCGGGTTCTATCCCAGGTCATGAAGTTTCTGGCCACACAGCCTCAACGGATGACTTCATCCACCCCTGTGGCTTCCTCCCCACCTCCACCAACCTTCAAGTGGATTGAGGGCTCAGGGCTAGGCTGGAGGGCCTTTACCCAGCTACCTCCTACGTATCTGCAGGAGGCTGTCAACCACAGCCAGCTGAACCTTTTGCAGCCTTGTCCTCCAGTACCCGACAGCAGCCATTCCCTAACCCCACATCCAAGCTGGCCCCACCCTTCAGTCTTGTCTCCCTCGGGCCTGACTGAAAGCTCTCCAGGAGCGTTCTCCACTCTCACAGAGGATATCTGGTCTGGACTGCCATTGGGATCAGAAGGATGACGGTGGCCTACAGTGCACAGAGGCCGGGGCTGCTAACAAATACACTACAACAGAGAATGGCCTGGGACAGAGTGCCAATTGCACCAAAGTGGAAAGCCCTGAAGGCCAGCGCCATCCCTCTCAGCTCACTGCCAGCTTCTTTTTCTCCTCTGCCGGCCTGTTTTCCCAACCTGCCATCTACTGAGAAAGCTGAGCAGTCACCGGACCCACCACTGTGTTCCTCTTCCCCTGGTCCTGAAAAGCAAAGCCCATCCGTGACTGAGATTGTCCTCACCCACTAATCCTGTGCTCTCCCCTCCCCTTTTCTGGACAGCTGTACAATTTGGAAGAGTCTGAGGTTTCTTTTTAATATTGTATGTGTGAGATATTCGATCTACTGTCTTTTTTGTAATTTTTTATTAATTCAAATTAGGAATAAGCTTGCTTCACATGTCAATCCCTCCTCCCTCTCCCTCCCCTCTTCCCACCTGCCCCCACCCCATCCACCCTCCACTCCCCAGGCTGGGTAGGGCCCTCGACAGGGGCTCCCCAAAGCCCACCACATCATCCTGGGTCGGGCCTAGGCCCTCCTACTGTCTCTTAATTCTTTTTTAAATATCCGTGTGTGTACACGTGTGTGCTCATGTGTGTGTGCTTGTGTTTTCTGTATGCACACATGCACATTGCACATGTCATAACACACATGCTAAGGACAGAAGACAACTTTATGGAGCCAGCTTTCCCTCACTCTTATGTGGGCTCAGCTGATTGAACTGAGGTCAGCAGGTCTGCAGGGTAAGCATCTTTACCCTCTGAGCCACCTTACTAGCCGACCTTAATAAAAAATAAATTAACATTTTCTACCAATTTTTTCATATTACTTTCTGACTCTTGGTCTTGGCGCAGTCCTCACTTGCTCAGCAATGGCAGCAGCCTCTATCCCTGGCCCCCATTCCACCTAGCTTCTCCCTGCTATTGTACACTAACTACTCAGACTTGGCCCATGTCTCATCTTTCATGTGCTTCATGTGTGAACTTCTGCTCACCTCTGTGACAACAGCCTTTCTAAGCCCCCGGCACATCCTGGATTCCCCTGGGATCTGGCAGCATTGTCATCATCATATACTGTGTCATTTATTTACATTTGGAAGGAAACAGTTTCCACGTGTTTATTTGCAGGGGTGATGAGCCCTGATGATGCCAGTCTCCAAGTCCTGTGGATTTTCCTTCAGCTTACTGCCTGGGCATCACTGGCAGATTTGCATAGGAAGGAGTGTCACTATGGACCTGTCAAAATATTTTTTGACAGGCTAAAGACACATTTTGCGACAGGATTCACAGTTAGCAGAGGGTGTTTGGCAATATGTTTCTGCAATCTGCCCACCGCGCAGAGGCCGCTCTTTGTTTTGATCAGGCTGTGGCTTGCTGTCACTCGATGTTCATACATTATGCAGACCCCAAACAGTGGGGCCAGCACACAGACCTCGTTCAAATAATTAGGAGGAGGCTGCAGGGCTGAGCGTTGCCATGGCACCACAAGGAATGACGGTCACATTCCGAGGACAGAGGCAATGAGAAAGCAGCAAAGGACAGCAGTAAATGAGCAGTTACCTTCCATGAGACCTGCGGCAGAAATCACCCCCTGCTCCCAAAAACCTACCCCCTAATTCCATATCCAATATGATTTATGGACAACGTGGATTTCCAGAACACACTGTGGGAAAATGCTTATGCAGTCAGGCTGAAGAACCTATCTTGAGCATCTTTTCAAATGATGTACGGAGACATGTTGGGGAGGAATCCCACCAGAAAAAAACACAAGGGATGTGTGATAAGCCTCTGGGCTTCTAAAAAAATAACTTCTCGTCCAACACTTGTTTTATTTGGCACAGAAGTATTTTCCACGGGAGCGTATTTTGAAGTAACAAGTTCATGTCATTACCATATGGTTGCAAAGATAAAAAAAAAAATGCAAAGAGGTTACTCACATCAAGTGATGTGACTGTTGTCTTACTTTGCTACAGCATAGAACTCCCTTGAGGAAGGGTCATTTCTTACCTTCCATGAAGTTGAGCCCTGTCAGATGATCAGTGGTCATTTTTTTTTTAAATCCTAAAAACCCTTATATGGTCTGCATGTAAACCCTTTTAGGCTCCCAGGTTGGTCACTTGGGTCTCAGGGCTCCACTAGGATGCTGAACTGGATACTGGATCCTCCAGCAGGCCACTCCCTCCTCACACCAGACATGGGCATCGGCTGCCAACCCGTGTGCTTCTGCCCTGCTCTCCTCTCTTGAGCAAGAACATCCTAACTACCCACCATCCTCATTCCCCACACACCTTATCGTGTTGCGTCTAACTCAAGAGACAGGCCAAGGGTCCCCATCTTCCCAGGTCATCCGAGGTCCCACCAGTCCTGTCCATCCACCTTACACGTTCCTCCCTGGCAAACACCATCTGCTTGCTCTTCTGTAAGCCCTTCCACCCAACTTCCCTTCTGCCAGTCAGTTCCCTGGAAGCGACCAGGTTCCTCCTTTCTGTCTCATACGTGAGACATTCTTTCTGAGGACAACAGGCATGTGCACATGACAGTGACTAGTGTGACGCTCTCTGCTCTTACAGAAGCTCCCTGCTGGTCCTGAGAAGAACCACAGACATAGGCAGAGATCCTGATATGGTGGCTGACCCACATATGCTGGCCACCAGACCTGTCTTCTCTCCAGTCACTGACTGTGGTGGTTTGAATGAAGCTGACCCCCATAATCTCATTATTATTATTATTATTATTATTATTATTATTATTATTATTATTATTATGTGTAGCTTTGTTGTAGGTGTGTCACTGTGAGGCAGGCTTTGAGGTTCCCTACCCTCAACATACCCCCCAGTGTCAGACACTTCCTATTGCCTTCTGGTCAAGATGTAGCCAGCACCACAACTGCCTGCAGGCTGCTGTGCCCCCTGCCACGATGATGATAATGGACTGAACCTCTAAAATGTAAGTGAGCCCCCCAATTAGGTATGTTTCTTATAAGAGTTGCCGTGGTCATGGTGTCTCTCTCTTCACAGCAATAGATTACCTAACGAGGACACTGACCAAGTGAAATGCTGGGGGGTCTTTGCTCCTGGCCCCTTCCACTGGACCTAGACCAGCCTTGACCTAAAGAATGTGCCCAGTAAGCGAGCAGAGGGCCAGGGCACACTCTCCTTTGTTCCAGCTAGGGACACTACCCCCTCCATTTTCTCCTCCCTTTTTCCAACCATATATGACACTTCCTTTCCCAGTGATCCTCTCCCTCCCTCCAGTGGAGAAGATTCCAGGACATATTTTTCTCATTCTGACCTGGCCCTTGTCTCCCCTTGGCCAAAACTCAAAAATAACATTCAAATCACTGAGAAAAATTATCATGTGTAACTATTTCCGGTCACAGCAATAAATGAGTCCTAATCAAGTCATTTCAAACGGGGAAAAAAGCTCACAGTAGATTGGAGGACTGAAGGCGCAAGCAGGAGCATGCGTGCACTCACACGTGTGCACACACACAAGTCACACACACACACACACACACACTCACACACACACACACCCCAAGGCATCTCTTGGACCCTAGATGTAGAACTGGCATCTGGTTACCAGGTCAGCTGGAGTACACCTGGGAGCCTGGCCTTACTTTCTTTTTCCTCCCCTTAGCAGCTGTCACTAGGTAGGTCCCCAGGATGGCTTACAGACTCATGATGTGCCCTAACATGGTTGTGAAACAGCGTAGATAGGGCTTCTTTGAAATACAAACAGAACACACCTCATTAAATACAATGTTCTGAGATTTTATAATATACATGTGTGTATATATGTGTATGTATATATAAATGTGTGTTCTTTGAATACTAAAAACACCAAAATGCTAAGGAAAGAAAACCTGATTGGAAACTAATGACAGGATGACTGAAGGCAGAGATGAACTCAGAGAACATGCAAAAATCAAGGCAGTCAAAGCTCCAAAGGGAAGCCACACACAGTAGCTTTATCCCACATTCCACATTCTCAGTCCGTCTGGTGCCACCAGCAGTAACAGCTGGCCAGAGAGCCACCTTGGGCGGACCCGGCAACGGGGAGAGACTAGGTAGTGAAACACGTGTCCTTGGACTAGCCGAGCTGGCTCATGTCATCTCAAGCCCTGAGGCAGCAGAGCCAGCAGCCGCTCAGTGCAGAACAAGCAATCTAACAACCCGCCATTTCCCAATTAACTAATTTTCCATCCCCAAAATGTTTTGCTAATGTTTGCACAGCGAAGCAGTGAGACTCTCCATGTGCAAGCTGACGCCCGGAGATGGCTTTGTGTTCCCAACAGGCTCCATCAACAGACAGAGAGGTCAGCCTGCAGGAAGGGCCCAAACCCCTAGGGCAGTGCGTCCGCTCTGGTGTTCAGAGGCACTGTTTCTGCAGCTGCGCCGACAGTTCCAAGGGAGAGGGAAAGCACATTTATTCAAAAATATCATAAGGGTAGCGGCTGGAGAACACAAGGCAACTGACAGGAAAAGGAGCTGCCAGTGTGCCCTCCCCAAAGGATGTCCAGCTGGCTTCTAACATCTTCCAAATAACCAAAATCAGCAGTGGCCACCACGATGTAACTGTATTCCACTCTCGTGTTCCTCTGGATGTAAGTGAAGAGGCTAGAAGCAGAGGTCACAGGCCACCATGACCTCATGCTCTATTCCCCTTCTCTGAAGCAAGCTGACCACCAGACATGGAACCATCAAGTGTGGTTCCTACAGTGATCACCAGCGCATGAGCACAGACAGGAGCAGACTGTTCTCCAGGGCTGCACAGCAAGGCTGGGAAAACAGGCTGGTGCTGGGGCCCAACACACAGCAGGGCTCAACCAGACTCAGCTGCCATGCACCAGCTGATCAGAAGACCCTACTAACTGTGGAACTGCCTGCTTCTGCCAGTGTGATGGATTTCCCAAACTGACGTTGCCAGGGGGCCAGAGTGGATATAGTAAGTCCAACCACAGGAGCCACTGGGCCACTGAGCTTAGCTTAAAAAGATCAAGAGACCCAAACCATCCTCCTCCTCCTCCGTGGCTGCTTCAGAGTCAACAGGCCTTTTGGCAGACTGGGCACTGCTCACTCATCAGCTCCATGGTGTGGGCATACAGGTAAAGAAGGCAACTGTCGGGAAGCTAAGACGCCACTAAAGGACCATGGCTGGCTAGATTTAGAGATGATGAGCCTATTCATTGACTTAATGCAAACCTAAACCACCATGAACACCCACACAAGCAGTGAGAGAGCTGGGGCTGGCAGACGACCACTACCCTTGGGAAGTAAAGGGTGATGGGCTCTATCTAGTTCCAGCCCACGCCTCGGGAAGAAGGAAGAAAACATCAGCTTTCAACCAAGCTGCTTCCAGTAAATGTAATGTGGGATAGCTTCAGATGACTTCCTGTGTGTCACCCAACACAACACAGCAGGAACAGTCTCAATCCAGCATCTAACGGGTAAGCAGGGTTCTACATTAGACAGTGGGTAGCAAGCTCATTGCCAACCAGAGAGGCGGATCTTCAATTGTGCTCCATTATCTGAAAGAAAGGGGATGGAGTCTTGAAGAGTGATAGGAAATGTTCATGAAGGACAAGGTGAAGATGGCTCACTGGGTTAAAGGTGCTTGCCACCAAGCCTGGGGACCTGAGTTCACTCCCTGAACTCACATGGTTCAAAGAGAAAACTGACTTCTGCAAGATGAATCTGAATTCCACAAGCGCACAAGTGCACACACAATATGCTTCATATATACACATATATATTAAAGAGGTGTGTGTGTTTGGTGTGTGTGGGTGTGGTGTGTGTGGGTGTGTGGGTGTGTGTGTGTAAAAAGAGACAATGGAGACAAAGGGAAGGAAAAGGAGAAGGAAGAAAAGCAATCCGGTACTACAACAAACACTCCTGCTCCACACATGTGGAGCACACTGCAAGGACCATGACAGTGGTGGTCACGAATCTTCTGTGTTCTGAACCATGAAATATAAACCGAGGATGGAGAGCAACACCCAGCTGCCAACACACTAACAAACAAAAGATATAAGGCATGACTCACCCTTATAGAGGAGATGGGGGGGTGTCAGTGGCATGCAGAGATGCCTCCAAATGTCCAGTGGCCAGAGGCAAACATGGTCATCAGAGCCAGAAGAGCTGGGGTAGGGGCAGGAGAGGACACTGGGGGATTGTGGGAGTATAGTTAGACAAATATCACCCTGCAGGAGTCCAGGAGGACTAGTCACCCAAAAGATGCTGACCATCATAGCCAACTGTGGTTTTCACCAGCTCAGGGTCACTGGGCATGGGCTCTATTAATACTGCCAGTTTATTAGAACAGATGACAAGATGTCACAGTGACTCAAGGGATTTGCCAAAGTCACTCAGCACTTTCAGTAGAACAGAATCCAACAGGCACACCTGACCCTGTAGTCAGCTCTCCAACAGTGAGGTAGGCAACAACCTGCTAACCACACTGAAGACCTAAAAGCTCAGGAATCATTTAATCTGACAGGAAAAACCTGAACAAAGTCAAGGTTAACTCTGAGGAACACTGGTGGGGTACCCACTATTGGCTGGTCTCTGGTCTAGGAACATGTGACAAGCACACACACCCCACACACAAGTCTTCCCCCTCGTTGGGCAGGATGGGAGGAATGCAGGTGCCTGGGCAGTTAGTTTTGTGGTAAACAGAGTGGGAAAGGAAGAGGGGCTGTGCCTGGGAGTCCTGCTGGGCTTCAGAAGGCCTCACTGATGTCACTGGAGCCAAGCGGAGGTGAGAATCAGCCATGAGGATACCGGGGAGATTGGGCAGCAACGAGAGCACAACTTGGGCCCACAGAAATGTGAGCAGGGGAGGATGGCAGTACGGGGCCTCTGGAGCAGGGCTCCATATGATACCCTGATGGCTAACGGAAGGCTAACTGGGCTGGAAGTACCCCTGGCTGCTCTTGCAGCAAACTGTCACGGAGAGAAGAAGCGTTTGAAAGAACGCTACAATGGTGACAGTCCCAGCTGGGGAATGCAGGGCAGAAGGGGACAAGAAGCCACCACACTGTATACATTTGGTTATGACCCATGCACATCTTCCTGTGTGCTTTATCTAAACCACCTCTGGATGACTCTGGATGCCTTACACATGTAAACACCAGAGAAAGAGTCACCGGACCACGTGGCTCAGGGAGGATCACGAGAGCAGATGATCTGCACATGTTGGGTGCAAATGCAGGGGAAAGGGGTTTGCAGCCTGAACTAAAATCCACGGCTGGAACCAGTGGACAGGGCGTCTGCCATACCTAGCAGGCTGAGAGAAGATTCTGAGAAGGGACAGAGGGTGGGAGAACCTGCAAAAGACTGGTGACAAACCTCCAGCACAGCAGAGCTTCATGGGGACATAAAGGTCCCAAGGCTAAAGACAAGAGCTACCAAGGCCCAGGAAGGCAGTTCTACTCCAGGAGGCACAAGCCACCATGGAGAGTAGCCATTGGCTACAAAGGTCAGGACACACACAGTCTCAGGAACCTCAGCATTCTACCCAAAGCCTACAGGGAACGCATAAAAGCCCTTGTTGCAACCTAGAGAGAATGGCCTATGTGTCTAAGCTCTGACCCAAAGTGAACACCTGAGGCCTGTGACAATGTGCAGTATCCCCAGGGCTGGGCAGGGGAAAGCACCTCATGTACACTGAGCCTGCAGCAAAGAGCTAAGAGTGTGAGCTTCCACCCTGGGTCCACGGCTGAACTCACCGCTGGCGGCTCCCATGAGAGGTCACCAGAGTCCTACTGAGGTCACCAGTCTATTACTACCTGGGTCCTGCTGCTGCACTGACAAGACTGCCTGCTACAGACTTCCCACCTCATGCCCTGTCATTAAACCTTCTGCAGTAGGAAATAACCTCACCAAGGCACCAGGGGTCTACATAGAACAGACTCTGGGTCATCTTCTGTGTACCAAACTTATGATTTCTTCCAGAAACTTTGTTTCTGGGTTAAGGATTAAATGAGACAATATATACTATTTTTAAAAAATACCACTGATTGAAGAATCACTATTAAAATTAAAGTCTCCTAATTTCAAGTGTTTACAGTTTTTGACCTTATACTCATACCTAAGGATAAACTTGATACTGGGTCTTATTAATGAAAAGAAAGAAGAAACAATAAGTCTACTGTGTCCATATTTCCTTAACTTAACACTCACACTGGGCCTGAAGACTATCCACCAATGGAAAAATGGGTCTGTAACAACGTAGTTTAGGAAAAGGACAGCGCAAAGGAAGCTAGTCAGGAAGGTCACATCAGAAATTCAAAATCCAGAAACTGCTAATAAACCTGCTACAGACGTACACCGCCCCTAGAGCCTATCCACAGCAGCAGACAGCAAAAAGGTAGAGCCCACAAAAGCCAACTGCTCCCCCAAATCACCCACAAACCTGCTAGACTGTCTCCATATCAACAACAACGACAGAGAAATACTAGACAAAAATACTCCTCTCTGGGTCCCAAGCAGAACAGGGTCCAAACAATTGCAGTGACTGGGACACAGTAGACTGGACAGAAGCTCCCAGCCACGGTGACAGTGTGCACCCAGGCAAAGATTATACAACCCTCCAAGAAACACATGTTTGACATGAGCCTTCCCAATGTTTGTGTCATAAAACCAGTAACACCCCACCCTAAGAGATACTATTTATAACTCACCGCCCCACCCCCTCCAACTCACCCCATACAAATGAGACTTGGACTCCCAGGTGTTGTAGAATACTACTTTAACTGGGCAAAGATGTGTTACACTTGTTTATGCTGCAGAAGATTACTTTAACTGTGTAAAGGTGTGTTACTTTCATTTATACTGCATGTGTTTAACTATGTAAAGCTGCGTTGCATCTGTTTCACCTTGCCTGACTAGGGCACCTGATTGGTCTAATAAAAAGCTGAACGGCCAGTAGCTGGGCAGAGAAAGGATAGGTGGAGCTGGCAGGCAGAGAGAATAAATAGGAGGAGAAATCTAGGCTCGGGAAGAAGAGAAGAACTAGAGGAGGAGAGAACAAAGGAGATGCCTGGGGCAAGAAGGTAAGAAACCTCCAGCCAGCGGACAGGAAAAGCAGTGAAAGTTAGACGGACGGACAGAAGGACGGATGGATGAACAGACAGGAAAGAAAGAGAGGGAGGGGAGGGAGGGAAGGAGGGTAAAAAGCCCAAGACAAAAGGCAGATAAGAGAAACAAGTTACTTTAAGTTTAAAAAGCTAGCCAGAAATATGCCTAAGCTAGGCTGAGCATTCAAAACTAGTAATAGTGTCATGATTTGGGATCTGGTTGGTGGCTCTAAAAGTAAAAGGGTGGTATACTCAAGCTAAGTATTTAAAATAAAGAGTATGCAGGCTGTGGGGTGACTTGGATATGAAGAGCACTGGCTGCTCTTGCAGAGGACTGAGGTTCTCAGCACCCACGTGGTGGCTCACAACCACCAGTAACTCCAGTTCCAGGGGATCCAACTCCTCACTTCCATTGACTCCTGCACACACGTGGCGCACAGACAATCACATAAATACTTTTTAGAAAATACGAGCATATGTATCCCCAAACTACACAGCATACTCACTAACGAACAGTCTGATCTCCAAGGGTTTCAAAGCCAAAAGCCGAGGTCACACAGGTCACAGAAGCAGAAGGCCCCCTGGCCACTGAGCCCTCAAGCACACATAAACACACACAAGCACACGCACACAAGCACACAGTAATCTATTTCAAGAATCTGATTTCCTGTATCATAATTAAGCCCTTAAAAAGGGGGAAAAAATGAAAAAGAAATCACAAACCCATGGTTGGGTCACTTCAGCGCCAAAAACAAGGCAGTGCTTCTCTGCTCTCTGCAAACTCATCAGATGGGAGCCCTGCCCAGTCTCCAGAGAGCTGCTGAGACTCTGACTTTACTGCTCAGTCAAACTTAAGAAAATCAGAGATTCCCATTTGTTCATTTCTGAGCATCTCTGGGGATGTTAATAATGGCATTCGGCATTACACAACACCCCTCAGCCCCACCTGCCCCGTGATGACGCAATGAAAGGCTGTCTTCCCAGAGTTTCATTAGGCTACGGGTGAACTTCCAAATCACCCTCAGGATTCCTTCCTGACTATTCATTTTTCCCACATCTGTTTGGGGCAAAAACATAAGTCAGCCAGGAGTAGTGTTGAATGCTTGTAATCCAAGGAAAAAGATTAAAGGCCAAACTGGTTTATAGAAATAAAAATTTTAAAAAACCATGAATTTAAAAAAGCAAGTCCACCACAGATGGAGTTGAAGCATTAATTAGCCTGTGGCATTCTCTCTACAGCCACAAAGATGTCCTATTGGAAGGCTATATTAAATCTGGGGTGGTTAATCCAGAAATGTAATTTTCAGGTAGAAATTTACAAACATTTTTTAAGGTTTTTTTACTAATCTGATATATTCTCTATAGCTCTCTCACTTTCCTCTTCATATGTCAGTGTAAGAAGAAGACATTTCCATGAACTGGTTCCATGAACTGAGATGACTCAGAGTCTTAATACCAAAACATCAGCTCATCATTGTAATAGTTCTCTAACAGAGCTGAATATATTTACATCCTACTTGCCCATTCATCTCTTCTTTCAAGGGTTCTGTATCCATTTTCTTCTGTCGCGGAATTTTTTCTCATTGTTTTGTAAAAACTGTTTACATATGAAAGACCATCCCTTGTCATATGCTGTAAATACTTCTTCATACTTGATCTTTAATTTTGCTTAAAGTGTTTGTAAGGGGAAAAATTATTCAATCATTTCGATACTGTCAAACCATAACTCTTTTTTATACTGCTTTTGATGTCCATCCCAAGATCATATGAGCACTTAGGGAGGCTCTTTTTTTTTTTTTTTTTTGACAAAAGGATTCTGTCTTTGGAATAGACCAAGGCAAAACAAAGAAAAACAATCATCTGACCTAGTTTTAAAACATCCCAGCTCCCCAGAGGCAGACCACATAGTTGTCCTGTGAAGTAGTAAGCAGAAGACAGCTGACCCCCTGTCTGAACTGTCTCTTGACGCAAAAAAAAAGAGTCAACAATAGCCCAGCAATAAGAACACCACTGAGCACACACTGGATTCATGTCTGCAGGCAGGTGTGGGCATTTGCCACAGACCTTGGACCAGCCACATCAGAGGATACGGCTTGGGAAAACGCCTTGCCTGGTATGTGAAAAGATGTGGCCATCCAGCCTGGCCACCATCACAGACCATCCCAACATGAACAGTGCTAGCATGCTGCTGGACAGACACGGTCCAGACAGAGTGGACAGGGTGGAGGCTGGGCACTGAGCCCTAGGAGGACAGGGTCTCCCACTGCCAACCTGTGACCATGAATGACTCAATCACAGCTGTGGACACCAGGGGAAGTTACAACTCTGAGAGGAGGGTGGCAAAGCTGCTATGGTTTGCTCTTCATTAGCAGCAAGGAAGCACAACAGAGTATTCTCCACTCAGCACTGACCTGAAGAGGGCCACCTGGACTTGGCCTATCTGGAAGTTGGATTTGGAATTACTAAAGCCAAGTGAACAGAATCTATGCTGGAATACACACACACACACACACACACCACACACACACACACACACACACACACACACACACACACACACACACACACACACACACACACACACACACACACACACCACACACACACACACACACACACACACACACACACACACACCACACACACACACACACACACACACACACACACACACACACACACACACACACACTCACACACACACACACACCAGGGCTTTGCACTTAATGCAGGAAGCCTCCAAGGTGACTGATAACCAGTGAAACACTTATCGCCCCCCCACACCCCCTGAAGTATAAGGGGGAGGGGTGATCCTGTCCTTTTTCACACTGAAGAACTGTGATATGCATTTACCATGCAGCCTCTTCCCCGGCAGTATGAGAGGTGTGTTCCCCAAAGTAGGTCATGCCCCAATTCCCAAGCTATTCTGCACTGAGGTGGGGGAGGGGCAATCTGAACTCCTGCAGAGACCTCCTGGTGCAGTGGGTACAAACCAAACTGAAACAAGACTTTATGTCGGAAACCAAAATGCTACACGGATGGCCCACTGAGGTAGGATAAACACTAAAGCCCCGCCCCTTCACAATTCCTGAGCTACCACAGCCGCCTTCTTGTTCCCCAAAGACAACCCTCCCACAACAGGATCTTGGCTGGCACTGTCCTCTGTAGTGGAACATCCTGCTCCCACTGAGGCCTGAGCATGCAGCGGCTGTCTGGAGAATGTTCACCTTCCAGAAAAGCCCAAAGGGACACTTACTAGACTCCAGTCACACTGCTCAAGTGGTGGCCACTGGGGTGACCCTGGCTAACATATAGGCTTCTAATACAGCCATGTCAGCAACCTCTCTTGCAGTACCCAGGGTCTGGCACACTTGCTCAGTGAACACCAATGAATGGGTGAGTGAGGCTAAGAGGCGTTTATAATTATCTGGCAGAAGAGAGACACAGGCTTACACCCCAAAGATTCATCACATTCTGGCTGACAATGAATTCTGCTACCCAGGTGTCATGCCAGCACCACTGGCTTGCTCCCCAGCAGCAGATGGGTAAGGCCCCCGGCAGAGACCCAGCATGGCTGTATGCTAACTCACTGTTAATTGCAAAGGACCAGGACCTATAGGGAAGGCTGCACCAATTAGGCCACTCACAGAGGAATACGTGAGTAATTATGAGTTTATTCCAAGCCTCCCTTTAACCTATCAGTCCACACCTGGAGGAAGCGATGCTGATGGGTCTACTTAGTGATGTATGCAGCTATGTTTCTCTTTTCATTCTCTCCAGCCAATTTTCAGCCTTATTTAGGGAAAACAGGAAGGAACGGGGTGTCTAAGGGAAAGAATGTCTGAGGATTTAGTTGAGCATTTTCCCCTGGCTTACAACTCTATAAGAGGAAGAGGGTATTCTGACCCTTTCTGAACACACTGTCTCTACTCATTAGGGATCTGGGAGGTCTGGTGGGGATGGCGGGGAGGCGCTGTACACACAAGCATTATGGGCACACAGCATAGGTTACATGGTAGAACCCACTCATGAAAATCAGCTGCCAAATTAGAAGGCCCTAAAATCTCTAGGGCTGTTTATTTCAAAGAAGTCAGAAAGGGACTGGAGAAATGTTTCAGTTGTTAAAAGCTGCTCTTCCAGAGGACCAGAGTTCAATTCCCAGCACCCGCCTTAAGAGCTGCTCTTCCTGAGGACCAGAGTTCAATTCCAGCACCCACATGGTGGCTCACAACCATCCGTAATTACAGTTCCAGGGGATCTAAAGCCCTGTTCTGGCCTCCTCTAACACCTAGCATGCAAGTGGCACATAGACATACATACAGGCAAAACACCCATTACTCATAAAACATGTATCTTTTTAAAATACTAAGTACATATCTTGTTTGTTTGTTTGTTGCAATCTATTAACTGGCTACTCCTGCCTTGGGAAACCAACTCTGTCTTCCTACCAGAAGATGGGAGGCTATGATCAGATACAGAGGGCTAAAGGTTAAGAGAGAGCTAATGAAGGAAACACTGAGATTTTGACCTGCTGGGCTGTGCGTGTGCACTGAGTAGGGCCAGCTGGGAAGGTAACTGAGAGGCACTCGGCGTCGGGCATGTACCCCGGTATATTACCAACCTGGACAGGACTTGTAGTACAGGTTTTCTGGCTGTAGCTACAGAGTTGGGAACTATCCACCCAGACCTCAACCCTTCTTACACAGCTTCCACACCTCTGTACGTGCTAAAGGGCGAAGGGAAATCGCCTCCCAGCATCGCACATACCCCTTAGCGCCTGAGCACTATCTGTTCTCAAGCGCTTATTTGTCAGTCTGAATAAGCACAAAGGCAAAGAGCAATTCATAGATCATCAGAGGGGCCCAGGCATGCCAGGCACTGCCCCTGAGAGCTCATTACAGAGGCATCAATTATTTACACAGGCCCAGCCTGCTGCACACATGCATTACATGCTGTGAGGGGGCACCTGGGCCCATTTTAGCTGGGCCACCAACCAGAGGCTCCGCCTTGCTCCCCTACCCCCAGAGAGGGTCACTCACTCAATTAAGGCGACCTGCGGGGATGGGAGGATCTACGACCCACACAGCCCCTCTCCCAGCACAAGAACATACCCAAGTGCACCCACCTAGCTGTGAGACACTGCCCACAGGAAACAAAGGACAACTTAGGAAACAAAGTCTCAAAACTGTACTTGACGACAATCAGGAAAGCAAGCCTCTCTGATCATTCCCCGGGGACACAGTAGGCTGCAGGCCAGAATGATTTTTACATAAACATTAACATCGATACTGAGGGACAGCTGCCCATTGGGTAGCCTGCAGCCTGGGATTTGGCACTGGCCCTGGGAACTTGTGCCCCTAACAACATCAGCTACAATTTCTGCCACAGAACACCAGCCAGACACTCTCAAACTGGGGCATCCAGGAAGGTTTGTGTCTTATGTACACGTTTATGTAAATATCCCAGAAAGGTAAGAAACTGAGGTCCTACATCTAACTCATTTTTCTCAAAGAAATGAAGGCATTCACCCCAAATCTAGACACTAGAGGAATCTCAGGGTCCTAGTCCTCGCTCCAGCTGTGATGGGCACAGCCGTTCTCCATACCTGGCTTGGTCTCCTGCTCACCAGGCTAGTGCCCTGTGCATCCTTGCTGAGATAGCACACAGTCTTCAATCACACCTGCATGTGGCTCAGCCAGCCCCCGTGAGGAGCTAAGTGCACAAATGGCAGCCTGAAGGGGATCAGAAGCACCTGCCCACCCCAGGTGACAGAGTGAGGGCACATACAGCTGCAAGCAGACCCCTCCTGAGAGTGACCCCTCATTCTGACAATGCTTAGGATGGCATGACCCAGAAATACTGCCCGGGCCCCCCTTTATGTTCATCCCTCACACTGACTTCACAAAGCTTGTCATCTCAAAGAGTGAGTGTTTGTCTCCAGAGCGCTATGTCGCATGCCCACCAACACCAGCCTGGGAAGACAGTTGAGGTGCTGGGGGTGAAACACTCAAGTTACAAAATGACAAGTGGGGCTGAAGCCAAAAGTCAGAGTCCCTACCCAGGAGCTGTGGCAGATCAACGCCCCAGACCAAGGCCCCAAGCCTAGAGGAAATCTGATGGGGGGCAGGGGGTTGGAAGCTACAAGGGCCAGGAGAGATGATGACTCCCAGAGGAGACAGCAGAAAGGACCAGAATGAGAACATGGGGAAGAAGGGCTCCACAGAGGTGACACCCACAGGGGACATCAGCAGTCCTACTGTGTATACCTCTTCTCTTCCTAGACTCAGCTCTAGCCAAGGTGGAGAGTCCAGGGGAGCTCACTGCATTCAAAAACATTAACCCACTCAGAATAAATGGAGGAAGATGCTTTGGCTGGGGTGATCTAGCTAAAACACATGTTGAAACCCCAAAACACAGTATAAGCGAGGTTTTTAGGAAGCTGCTTGGGTTAATGAAGCCATAAAGATGCCCCCCGAAACAGGATTCGTGTCTGTGACAGACGAACGCACCAAGTACACGGTCCCCAGCTCACTGGCCTGTGCATCTACGGCTCCTTCCTTGCCCTCCTTCCATGTGCAGACACAGCAAGAAGACATCTAGAAACTTAGAGTAGGTTCTCCCCAGATCCCTCCCATGCTGCCCTCCCTGAATTCTGGGAAGACAGACTTCAGTGGCTGAAGCCTCTGAATTTTTCACTATGCGGCTAGTCCACCTGCAATGGTACTCAGCTGTCCCGGGGGAAGGAGAAGCTCGTCCTCGCTCTAAGGTGGCCAGGTAAACAATCATCACCTATCCCCAGGCAGGTGGCTCAACATCTTGTAGCTCATAGGCCACTTTCTAATTCCCTGTCTCTACACGGAAGACAGGAGTAACATCTTCAATCCCTCTACACAAGGTTCCCACCCCTCTCCGCACTCCCTGGATGCTGTGGAGTCCCACAAGACCACTTGCCAGACCCGGCCTGTGATTCGGACCCCACACGACCCATTCCAGCTGTAGTGGACAGACAGCTGTTCTTGCACCTGGCTCAGTCTCCTGCTTGCCAGAGAAACACCCTTAGCTCTTTACGGATGCAACTTCTCAGGAGATTGTGTCAACACAAGCACACAACCCTCTAAGCAAGTTTCCCCTGACCGGAATGAAAAAAGGTATGAGACAGGCCACTCCAACAGACTCAGACTGAGGGACATGTCCTTGGCTATTGTGGTAGAACACTTGACCCCCAGCTGCTGCACTGTTGGAGGAGACTGGGGAAGGTCTTGCTTGGAGGAAGTACATCACTAGGGATAGGCTTGGAAAAGTAAAGTGCCCTACCACATCGTTGGCTCTCTGCCTCTGCTTCATGAGGGAAACATGATGGACTTTTACACCCCAACCCCTTGGTCATGGGGTTTCACCACAGCAACAGAGAAGTAACCAACGCAGCTACCACCCACCCCACCCCGGTGGGGATGGGATAACAAGGTCAGAACTGGGCATTCACTGCTGACTGTTAGGTCACTGAGGAGCGGACCCAGCCTCCCCCATGCCCATCTGCCGCTGTCACTTCACTGCCGGGCGGGCGTACCCCCAGCCAGGACCAACTTCCACCCCCACAACCCTCGAATCATCAGATACGGTCTGCTTGCCTATGTTCCCACCTGTGGCTGCAGCTTCCGGCTACTCACCAGCTCCCCATGACCTCACCATGCTCTCCAGCAAAGCTGCTGGTCACTTCACTTTCAACCTCTTCTCCTCTCTGAGTTCTCACTGGCCACCTGAACACTATAAGCAGTGACCAAACCCTCAGCCCCCTCACTACTGGTCACAAACTCTCCCCGCCTAACAAGAAAGCAAGCTGCCTGCAGAAATGGAGACGCATCTTCTAAAGTGGCAAATCGCTACCCTGCAGAGCTCAGTCACTCCCCGGGTCCCCCGTGGCGCTACCTCCAGACGCTGTGTGCGTGCTGCTGTGACTACTATGCTCATGGTGCTGCTGTCACTGTCATGTGCACAGTCTGGGGCTAAGGGGATACAGGGACATCAGAGAGAAGGAAATGGGTTAGGACAAGAGCTTCGCAGCTCTGCAAATTTCAGCCTTCACTAGCAGACAGACTGCAAGACCTCTCAGGAGTTAGGAATCTTAGAAAATCGTTCTTCTCTCCCATTAAAAATACTGGGAGATATTTTAAGGGTATCTAGGGAGTAGGAGAGAGATGACCCAATTGGCAAAGCGCTCACCACATGTGCTGCTTGGTTTTTGTCAACCTGACACAAACCTAGACTATGTGAAAAGAGGGGATCGCAATTGAGACATTCCTCCGTAAGACCAGCCTGCAGCAGCAGGGCTTCGGGGCTTGGGGGCTGGAGGGCACCTTCTTGACTGATGATAGATGTGGGAAGGCCCAGCTCACTGTGGGAATGCAAAGCCTGGTAAGTGATTGTACAAGAAAGCAAGCAGAGCAGTCTATGAGGAACAAGACAATAGGAAGCACTCCTCTGTGGTCTCTGCATCGATTCCTGTCTTGAGTTCCTGCCTTGACTTCCTTGGATGATGGACAAGCTTAAGATAAGATAAACTCTTTCCTCCCGAAGTTGTTTTTGGCTATGGTGTTTCGAAACCGTATAACTAAGACACCACAGTGGCATGAAGACCGGGTATGTTCTACTAATCCCAGAACCGGGGTGGGGGTGGGGGGGAGCGCAGACAGGTTGTTTCCTAGAGCTTCCTGACTAGCCACTCCAGGAACTGGTGAGCTCCAGATTCAGCCAGAGACCCTATCTCAAAAAAGGAAAGCATTTGTGGAGGACACCCAGTGTTGACTTCTGGCCTCTACACCCTACATAGACACACTTGTGCATACACATGACAGATCTGAATGAGAAATGCCCTCCTTAGTCTCAGACATTTGAAGACTTGGTCCCCAGTTGGTGGCACTGTTTGGGGAGGTTTAGTGGGTTCAGCCTTGATGGTGGAAATGCATCACTGGATATGGGCTTAGAGAATACATAACCTCCCCTCCTTCCAGTTTGTCCTCTTTGCTTCCTGGGAGCTCTGTGCTTCCAGTGAGCACTCTGTTTCCTGCTCCCGCTGTCATGCCTGATGACTGCCACCACGCCTCCACTCTGCCACCATGGACTCTTATCTCTCCAGAACCTTAAACCAGAATAAACTCTTTCTTCTATAATATTCCTTAGTCATGGTGTTCTATCGCAGCAATAGAAAAAAAATCATAGAACATACACACGCATCAAATATACCACACCCCCAGAGAATAATCTTTTAGGCAGAAACCAAGGATATCGAGGAGTCAAGGGCCCCTGTCTAGCCCTGGCAGGTTTTCCAGGTCTGGGACATTGGACAAATCACTTGACCATGGTTTTCTCTAAGCATCATCACCTCCCAGCATCCTCTTCATCCCCCAGAAGGCAAGGCTAGCCACACAGTGAGAGCCAAGCAGGGCAGATCACTGTCTCCGCCTCCTCCATACACTCAGGTCTAGCCACCAGCCTCCTTGGGCAACCCCAGTCATCTGCCTGGGACAGCTCTACCTACTGAGAGCTCCACTCACAGAATCTCCACTAAGTCCTTGTTGGTTACAGTAATTGGCAAGTCTCCTCACCCCAACCCCAGCACCAGATTACAACAGGGGACAGGGGTGGGGGCAGTGGAACTTTACAGAATCTAGCCACGAATCCAGCTGGCTCCAACAGTCAGCCTTCAGCACTGCCCACCAACCAACCCTCTTTCCCTGGGAGAGTAAGAAAGGACTAGAAATGTACCTGGGAGGCGCCCAACAGAAAGAGTGAACAAGACTAAGAACCCCACAGTCCACCACACAGGGTGTGGATTCCTTCACTTGAACAGGGCACCCTGCACCACACAGTGGCCTGCACTGGGTGGGTATCTATGAAGCTGGGCAGAGGTGTGAACACGCCTACATCTCCTCACTGTGATGCACAAACTGGGAAGAGCTAGGTAGTTTCTGTCCTAACTCATGTTCAGAGTGGTGATGTCTGTTTGCAACAAACATAACATGTAACTATTATCTCCCTTTGAAAGTCCAAAATACTAATAAAAACCCCTCAGGAACACAGGGCCTGGGAGCACTCACTCTCACCTCTGCCACCACTCCTGAAAGCTGTCCTTGGGTGCCCTTCAGCTTTCCACACACAGAGGAAAACACACTACTGATCTAAGCCATCCCCGCAGTATGCCAGCCAAAGTGGGCCTCAAAAGGTTCAGGGTTCAGCCCCCTCTGGTTAAACATGAGGCAGAAGCTGACTGAAGGCCTAAGAACTCTCCATCCTGACAGTGAACAGCCAGGCCCCAGGCTCCAGGTGTCAAGCCCCACACCCCAACAGTCCTGCCCTAGTCTGGACCCCATGTGGTCACTCACTGTGGTCAGCACACTCGCAGGGACAAACAGGACTCCAGAACAGTAGCTGTGTTTCCTAGCCAGACAGCACACACTAAAACCATGCCTCACACTTTAGTATAATGCCCATGTCTAGGACTGTCCTTTGTGTAAGTTGGGGGAGGCCCCAGCACAAGACAGAAAGGGGGCTCATGCCCTGTGCATGGGAAGCTGCAGGCCCGTGCTCTACAGAAGGCAGAGCAGCCTCAGAGGAGGAGGAACACTGTGCTGAGAAGGCCTGGGTTCTCAGGGCCCACAATC